>NC_134361.1:52054955-52064955 GCF_048569485.1 Anomaloglossus baeobatrachus | reverse complement strand
GAACACAGAGAGAAAGTAATTACTATGGGGTCCGTATGAAGACAGGGCGACAGGCAGATGGACAGACAGGTAGAGAAGAGAGACAGATGGGCAGCCAGGCAGACAGCCAGGCAGATGGACAGGCAGAGGGACAGACAGGTAGACAGATGGGTACAGATATAGATAGGCAGAGGGACGGACAGGTAGACAGCCAGACAGATGGCCAGATAGGTACAGATATAGACAGGCAGAGGGACAGACAGGTAAAGAGACAGGCAGATGGACAGACAGGTACAGAGATAGACAGGTATAGGGACAGACAGGTGGAGGGATGGACAGGCAGAGGGACAGATAAGTAGACAGCCAGGCAGATGGACAGACAGCTAGATAGATGGACAGACAGGCAGACAGCCAGGCAGATGGACAAACAGGTACAGAGACAGCCAGGCAGAGGGACAGCCAGGCAGAGGGACAGCCAGGCAGAGGGAAAGCCAGGCAGAGGGACAGACAGGCAGACAGACATAGATGGATAGATAGATAGATTAGATTAGATTAGATTAGATTTAGAAAAAAAAAGCATCACTCCAATTCAGGATGCAACAGATAAATAACTTTTTAATAACCCATGTAGTGGTGGCCACAGCAGCTTACAAAAAGGCCTTCATTTTTTTAATCTTGTATTGGGAAACTGCTTTTTTTAATCTATTTTCTACATATATCATATAGGACCAGAGGGTCTATGTCCAAAAAGCTTTGTAGCCATATTGTAGTCTCTTAGCACTGCTTCATTGTATCACTTTAGCTAGATAGAGGGATAGATAGATATTAGATACAGTAGATAGAGGGATGGACAAATGAATAGATGAATGGATAGATACAGTAGATAGATACATATATATTAGATACTAAGATAGATGGAAATAGATAGCTAGATTATATAGATAGGCAGATGTAGTGTATAGTGTATTTGTAACTTGCAACATTTACATAAATATTCAGAATTTCCATTATCCCACATATTCTAAATTATCATTATTTTTCCATAAATATTTTACTATTTTTACATACTATTTTCTTTCTATCTTTTTTTATTTTTTATTACTATTTTCTTTGATTTTTTTTTTTTTTATCTTTGATGCATATTTTATTTAACAAAACTTTTTTTTTTTTGTTTTTAAGATCCATCCAGTGTATGACAATTCTAGATCTTTATTAGAAGTGTATAAAATGGATACGGTACACCAGTTTTGGAGCAATGGCTGATATGTGGTCCTGACCTTCGGAATTCAACAAACTCCGCTTCATCTCTGGATGAAACCACTAATAATCTTCAGCTATTTGTGTTTCTGTGATACTTGTTCATAAATCTTCTTTTTTTTTTTGTCTTGTTTGTTTTTGTTTTTCCAGTAGACTATATATCTCTTACTCCTGTCTGCTATTGAAAATAAAGGAGAGTGGAACTATGTTGCACACAGAGTACTGTGCACAACCAGTATATTCACTGGACCCCTGTTCTCCCAATACCTGAAGGTCCCAGAGATAGATCTTCCTGAACCTTTCTGTCACTGCTGTCTCTCTCTTACTAGAGACTTGTGACATGATCTGGCCAGAGTCTTTCTTTGCTATCTAAGACTTCTCACATTAAACATATTCTCTTTCCTTCAGTGCTGAAAGGGTTAATTTCAGTTTTGATTTGCAGCAGCTTCTGACTCCAGGCCTCAGGTGTCTCTGTTTAGTGACCACTCTCTTCCCCTGTATATGGTCACATCTCCCAGTAGAGGGTGTCGGTTATTCTGATTCCAGTCTGAAGCTTGGCCTGAAGGTGGAAGAAGCTGCTGAGCAAGTTTGTTGTGGTGAAGCAGTCTAGGCTGCAGTCCTGATGTCTTACTGCAGCCGTGAAGCTGGATTTATCTTTTTTGTTGTTTTCCCATCTGTCATACCTTTCCCTTCATGTTGGGACTAATGAGCCTTACCTGCCAGCTCACTAGCCAGGGTTTATTGCAGAGTCTCTCAGGGCTTCAGATTCATGCTCAGCGACAGGTGAAGAACATGTATAAGGACTGGCAAGGAGTGCAGGGTACAGTTGCAAGTAAGTGGAGGAGGTGTCCATCTTCCCTCTCACTAGCACTAGGGCCCTCCATTGTTAACCTATTATCTACCAATGTCCTTTTTTTGGGACGCCTAATCTTTTGCTTAAAATTCATTAAATTAAATAAATTAATCATTAATTCAATTTATACATTACATTCTTTAATTTTGCTTAAATTTAATTTTCATTTTTATTTTTATTTTTTTTTCATTAAAAATATGTCATTTAATAAAAAAAAAAAAATGAAAATTTCTAATTTGGCAAGAAATGGGTTTTAAAGTGTCCCCAGTATACCCTTTTTTTTGTTATGGTGAAACCCTTGTTTGTTGTGGTATCTCTCCTGCATGCCCGACCTTCCGTAAATCCGTGCGTGACACTTTAATTCCTTCATTACACTGAAAATATAAATATAATGAAGGCGACAGCAGCCATTGCATTTTTCATGTGAATTTATCATTAAACTACAAATTATTTTAAGCCATCATCTGAATATAAACGTTTTGTTAAGAACCTGATTGAAATTAAATGTTAAGATTAATCCAAAAACAAGAAATTTGGTCAGAATTGTGTGCCGTCAATTCATAATCTGTGGGTTTATTTATTTTTTTTTAATTATTTTCAGCTTTCTGTCCCTGAAAACGTTTTACGCACTTTTCTATACTCTCCACAATATTTCATAAAGCAGCAGCAATGGGGTCAAAGGGAATCTGATGAAAAGTTCTACATGGGTTGATCTTATCCAGATTGGCATTTTACTGCAAATACAGTAAATATTCTGTATATATCACAATGCGCCATCTGCCGCTACACCCATATCTATTAATTGAAACCAATAAAATGGTAGCTTCATAGACAGGGCTGTTTTTAAAGGGTTACAAATTGGTTATTGGCACAGAACTTGCGGTATGTTGTAAGCCCCAAGGACTGGACTAAAGGCCCCGTCACACGCAACGACGTATTTAACGATATATCGCCGGGGTCACGGAATCCGTGACGCACATCCGGCCTCGTTAGCAACGTCGGTGCGTGTGACACCAACGAGCGGCCGTTAACGATGGAAAATACTCACCAAATCGTACATCGTTGACACGTCGTTCATTTTCAAAAAAATTGTTGAGGACGCAGGTTGTTCGTCGTTCCTGCGGCAGCACACATCGCTACGTGTGACACCTCGGGAACGACGAACAACAGCTTACCTGTGGCCGCCGGCAATGCGGAAGGAAGGAGGTGGGTGGGATGTTATGACCGCTCATCTCCGCCCCTCCGCTTCTATTGTGCGGCAGCTTAGTGACACCGCTGTGACGCCGCACAAACCGCCCCCTTAGAAAGGAGGCAGTTCACCGACCACAGTGACGTCGCTAGGCAGGTAAGTCCGTGTCACGGTTCCGAACGATATTGTGCACAACGGACAGTGATTTGCCCGTGGCACACAAACGATGGGGGCGGGTATGCTCGCTAGCGATATCGCTGCGTGTGACTGGGCCTTAAAAGTGGAGTATTTAAACATTCACAGTCTTAAACCACCAAGAACTTTACCATTTACTGTCCTCACTAATTAGGTATTTCAAAGGGAACCTATCACGTGATATAATGCTATTAACCTGCAGACATTTGGTCAATTTGCAGATTAACAGTAATAGGAAGTTGTCCAGCAGCTTTACTGAAAGTACAGAACCTGGGAGAAATTATCTTTATTCCTCTCGGGATCTGCCGGCTTTCAGTCATAGCGGAGTGTCGGCTACAGTCACTTCTCACGGCTGTGAGTGGCACCTGTAAGCACTTTCTGGTACTTTTACTGATAGCTTGCTCTGCAGAGATACACTGTAATGCCGGCTGTCAGTCAGAATACCAGGAAGTGTTCACAAGCTCCTTTCAAAGAGCTCAAAGTGGTGACTGTAGCCGGCACTCCTCTATGACTGAAAGCCGGCAGATCCCGAGAGGAATAAAGTTAATTTTCTTCTGGGTACTGCACTTCCATTATTGTGATCGGGCTCATTCATAATGCTTTTAATCTGCAGGTTAGCACCATAGCACCAGGTTATGGCTGGAGTCACACTTGCATGTGACTAGAACTAGGATCACATTGCACTGTCTGGATCGGCCGCCAGCTGTTCTCACATGACTTGGTCAGGTGTATGTATTTCTATGCAGCTGAGCTGCTACTGTCAGAAGATTCGGCAGCAGCCATTCTGGCCAGTGTGATGCGATCATCACGAGAGTCTAAGGGCCGTTTCACACATCCGGCATTTCGCCGGATTGCCGGATCCGTCAAATTCCAGTACAGTGTTAATACTGTATAATGGCATCGCGGCAAGCTCCTGTCACATGACAGCATGTGACCGGAGGTTGCCGCGATGCCATTGTACTGCATTACACTGTACTGGAGTGTGTCGGATCCGTCAATCCGGCGAAATGCCGGATGTGTGAAACGGCCCTAAGACAGCTGTGACTCCAACCTAATAGTATTATCTGACTTAACAGGTTCCCTTTAACACTGAATGGTGGTTTTATTTCAGCACTAAATGACAGCATGTTGTGGACAATGTTATGGGGGCATTAGAACGTAGCAATTTTTGGATACATTAGGGAGGTGTAATCTATATATATAATTGCCTTATTCTGTCTGTCTGTCTGTCATGCTCCAAAATTGTGTCCTTACGGTGACACAAAGCTGATTGGCCGCTGGGCTCGCCATGGCCCCGCCCCCACACACGGATTGGCCTCTCGCCCCGGCTCTCTGCAGGCCCCGCCCCCCTCACGCAATGCACGCTCGCTCTGGCCCAACTGACACGGAGCTCCGACTCCCAGGTGAGTACACACACACACATCAGATCACACTCACTCTCACACACACCTCACACACACATCACATCCACACACTCACAACATCCTGGGATATCGCTTGCTTCTACACCGGCTCCGTCACGATCCCAGCAGCGCCAGACATAACCTTGCGATGCTGGGATCTTGACGGAGCCCGTGAACGCTGGTAACCATTATACACATCGGGTAACCAAGGTCCCTTAGTTACCCGATGTGTATCATAGTTACCAGTGTACACCGGCTCCCGGTACACATGTGCAGGGAGCCGGCATTATACTCCTCTCCCCCCAGGACTACTCCTCCTATTACAGTCCTCCTATTATACTCCTCTCTGAGTATAATAGGAGAACTATTATAGCATGGGGGATGTAGCACGATGGGGGGTGCGCAGCATGGGGGATGTAGCACGATGGGGTGCGCAGCATGGGGGATGTAGCACGATGGGGAGTGCGCAGCATGGGGGATGTAGCACGATGGGGAGTGCGCAGCATGGGGGATGTAGCACGATGGGGAGTGCGCAGCATGGGGGATGTAGCACGATGGGGAGTGCGCAGCATGGGGGATGTAGCACGATGGGGAGGTGCGCAGCATGGGGGATGTAGCACGATGGGGAGTGCGCAGCATGGGGGATGTAGCACGATGGGGAGTGCGCAGCATGGCGGATGGAGCACGATGGCGGGTGCGCAGCATGGGGGATGTAGGACGATGGGGAGTGCGCAGCATGGGGGATGTAGCATGATGGGGGATGTAGCACGATGGGGGGTGCGCAGCATGGGGGATGTAGTACGATGGGGAGTGCGCAGCATGGGGGATGTAGCACGATGGGGAGTGCGCAGCATGGGGGATGTAGCACGATGGGGAGTGCGCAGCATGGGGGATGGAGCACGATGGGGAATGCGCAGCATAGGGGATGGGGCATGATGGGGGGTGCGCAGCATGGGGGATGTAGCACGATGGGGGATGTAGCACGATGGGGGATGTAGCACGATGGGGGGTGCGCAGCATGGGGGATGTAGCACGATGGGGAGTGCGCAGCATGGGGGATGTAGCACGATGGGGAGTGCGCAGCATGGGGGATGTAGCACGATGGGGAGTGCGCAGCATGGGGGATGGAGCACGATGGGGAGTGCGCAGCATGGGGGATGGAGCACGATGGGGAATGCGCAGCATAGGGGATGGGGCATGATGGGGGGTGCGCAGCATGGGGGATGTAGCACGATGGGGGATGTAGCACGATGGGGAGTGCGCAGCATGGGGGATGTAGCACAATGGGGAGTGCGAAGCATGGGGGATGTAGCACGATGGGGAGTGCGCAGCATGGCGGATATAGCACGATGGGGAGTGCGCAGCATGGCGGATGTAGCACGATGGCGGGTGCGCAGCATGGGGGATGTAGCACGATGGGGAGTGCGCAGCATGGGGGATGTAGCACGATGGGGGATGTAGCACGATGGGGGATGTAGCACGATGGGGGGTGCGCAGCATGGGGGATGTAGCACGATGGGGAGTGCGCAGCATGGGGGATGTAGCACGATGGGGAGTGCGCAGCATGGGGGATGTAGCACGATGGGGGGTGCGCAGCATGGGGGATGTAGCACGATGGGGGGGTGCGCAGCATGGGGGATGGAGCATGATGGGGAGTGCGCAGCATGGAGGATGGAGCATGATGGGGAGTGCGCAGCATGGAGGATGGAGCACGATGGGGAGTGCGCAGCATGGGGGATGGAGCACGATGGGGGGTGCGCAGCATGGGGGATGGAGCACGATGGGGAATGCGCAGCATAGGGGATGGGGCATGATGGGGGGTGCGCAGCATGGGGGATGGAGCATGATGGGAGGTGCACACCTCCCCCCAACACACACACACACACACACACACACACAGGGAACCACAAACACCACCATACACAGACACCCACACACACAGACAACGCTGCACACACACAACACCCAACAAACAAACACCGCGGCATACATAAATATACGCACATACTGCACAACACACACATTGCACAAAACATACCTCCCCCCAAAACACACCACACCCACACAAACCGCGCAACACACACACACACAACGTGACAGACACACAGCGCTCCACAAACAACGCAACACACATACAACACCGCTCTCTCCCCCCGCCACACCCAGACAACACCCAGAACATGTACAGCCCCTACACAAACACTTGGTAACTACACACAACAACATCTATATATATATATATATATATATATATATCTATATCTATAACAAAAATCATACATGAACTACACAATACGTAAATTCTAGAATACCCGATGCGTAGAATCGGGCCACCTTCTAGTATAGAGTATAAGTATTTGCAGATATTGAACGCAAGGCAGTATTCAGTGAAAAATAGTGGCACAAAAAGTTCATACTATCTGCACATGAGAAAACATTAAATACGAAGTTTATATATCAAGAGAGAGAAAAAGAGAAGGAGGGTTAAAACTCCACAGCAGCATTGTGTTTGGGAGACAGTGTCATTGGGTGTGATGGGGTCATTAGGAACATGGGAGCCTAAATTGACCCTCCGGCTAAGGTAGCCCTCGCTGACCCTGATTCCAAAGATAAGTCTGAAGGTGTTGATGTTTGGGCCGCCTTCCTTGCCCCAGCTCCTGAACAAGCCTGTTTTAGTGGCCCCCCTCCTTCCACGCAGGAGAGGGCTGGGACAGCAGTGATTAATGCCACACAAATAAACAGATGGGGGAAAACTAAAATTTAAGCTCGCAACAACCACTCACAGTGGTATAGACATTACGTGATCAGAAGGAAACTAAGGGAAGGGAGGAAGTACAAGATTATTTCCACAACACACCCAAGAGCACACAGAAGTTCACCAACAACTGGACATCAAAGCACAAGGACTAGGTTCGCAAAAGCTATAATTTGCGTGGGAGACCAGGCTCCACCATCCTAAAAAAGGCGGAAACGACTGTGAAAGATCTCCTGCAACATGTGACTCAAGCAGCAATCCACAGGCTAGCAGAAATTAACTCCTGCAAGCCCGATTATTAACAAGAGCACAGCTGGATGATTCCTGAGCCTGTCTGTGCAACTCAAAAGCAGCATCGTGTGGAGTGTCTGACTCTGCTGTGTGAACAGCGTCAGAACTAGTTGTGACACTTGGTGGGTTTTAAGCCAGATACCATGTGACAGACAGATACACAATAAATTAATGTAGCATACAGTGGCATGCAAAAGTTTGAGCACCCCTGGTCAAGTTTACTGATATTCTAAACAATTAAGCAAGTTGAAGATGAAATTATCTGTAAAAGCCGTAAAGTTAAGGATAACACATATCCTCTGCATTTTAGACAAAATAAAATATATATATATTTTTTACTTTTTTAAATTCACAACAAAAATGAAGTTGGCCAATGCAAAATATTGGGTACCCTGCATGGTTAGTACCCTGCAGCACCCCCTTTGGCAAGTATCAAAGCTTGTAAATGTTTTTTGTAGCCAGCCAAGAGTCTTTCAATTCTTGTTTGAGGGATTTTCATGCTTTCTTCCTTGGAAAAGTCTTCTTGCTCTGTAAGATTCCTGGGTCCTCTTGCATGCACTGCTCTTTTGCGGTCTAGCCACAGATTTTCAATGATGTTCAGATCAGGGGACTGTGAGGGCCATTGTAAAACTTTCAGCTTGTACCTTTTCACATAGGCTAATGTGGATTTTGAATTGTGTTTATGATTTTATCCATTTGTAGAAGTCATCCTCTTTTCAACTTCAGCTTTTTTACAGATGGTGTTATGGTTGCTTGAAGAATTTGTTAAACTTTAATTGAATCCATTCTTCCCTCTACCCGTGAAATATTCCCAGTGCCATTGGATAGAACACAACCCAAAGCATGATTAATCCACCCCCATGCTTAATGGTTGGCGAGATATTCTTGTCATGACATTCTGTCTCCTTTTTTTCCCCAAACATTTGGTTTGATTGTGACCAAGGAGTTCTATTTTAACCTCATCAGTTAACACGACTTGTTTCCAAGATACATCAGTCTTTGTTTAGATGTTATTTTGCATACTTCTGTGTCCTAACCATAAAATTTAGCATCAGGAGAGGTTTTCTTCAGATGATTCTTCCATGAAGGCCATTTTTCTGTAGGTGTCTCTGAACAGTAGAACAATGTACCACAATTCCAGAGTCGGCTAAATCTTCCTGAACGACTTTTGCAGTGAAGTGAAGGTTTTGATTTGCCACTCTAGCAATCCTACGAGCAGCTCTCACAGAAATTTTGCTTGGTTTTCCAGACCTTATCCTGACCTCCACTGTTTCTGTAAGTGCCATTTATGAATTACTTTTCGAACTGAGGAAAGGGCAACTTAAAAACGTTTTGCTATTTTCTTCTAGCTGTCTTCTGCTTTGTGGGCCTTCACCATTTTGATTTTCAGAGTGCTAGGCAGCTGCTTTGAAAAACCCATGGCTGTTGTTTTATTTGCACAAGGTTAGAGGAAGCTGGTTTTTTTTTATAGCTGTGAAATTTGCATCACCTGCCCTTTCCTAACTATGATAATGAACAAGCCACAAACCTAACAGGCTAATTAAGGTCTGAAATGATAGTCAAAGTTATCTGAGCACACAAATCTCCAAGGGTGTTTAAACTTTTGCATTGACCCATTTTCATTTTTGTAGTTTTCAAAATGTTAAAGATGAAAATATTTTTTTTGTTCTTACCTAAAATATAAAGGAAATGTGTCATCTTTAACTTTAACTTTATGCCTTTTAGTGATCATTTCATTTTCAACTTGATTAACTGTTCACAATAACAGTAATTTTGACCAGTGGTGCTCAAACGTCTGCATAGCACTGTACATATTACAAAAATACAGTTTAAATGCTCTTTTCCTCTTTCTCTCTGAATATATGTATGTATATATACACATAAAGAGAGAGAGATCATTTCCAATGTTTTGCATACTTGTAATATGTATACTAAGTTACCTTCTTTTACATTTGTCTCCCAAACACAATGCTGTAGTGCTGTTTCAAGTCTCTTTTGAAGCTCCTTTGATCTACTGCTCAGCAAGTTCCCTATACTTCACTCATATAGTCTTTTGTATGGTACCTTTTCCTCTGAGT
>NC_134361.1:51962455-52047455 GCF_048569485.1 Anomaloglossus baeobatrachus | reverse complement strand
ATAGGGGTTACCTCCTAAACAATACTTATGACCTATCTGCAAGATCGACGAATAATGTATATTTTCTCTAGGTCTGGCTGCTGAGATCACTAATTCCAACATTATTAAGCTCACAATTCTTTTGTGAATGTAATGATATTGAGAATGTTCCACCATAACTCCTATAGACAATAAATGGAGCCACATGATTAGTAACACTACATTCACTTATGGGAGAAGGGCAAGGCAGTTGGCGGCATCATCTGGAACGAGAGGTCGGGGTCTGAGCGGAGGACAGAGGCCATGCTGCGGCCATGGTGGAGGACGGCTGACCCCGCGGGAAGGAGGAGGGATAATGAGCACATACGGCTGGTGCACTCTGAGGGGTCCTGTAGCTGCAGAGCTCTTGAAGAGCTACGCCGCCCGGGACTTGGTGAGCAATGAACTCTGCGGAGCCGACGATGACTTCTCCTTCTGCATGGAGTGTGTGCTGGAGTATCACCGAATCCATGAAGAGGCGCCGCAGCAACTGCACAAGGCTTTATGGCGCATGGAGACGTCGAAGCTCACCACTCAGCTGGAGAAGTCCATGTGTGAGGAGAGAGACGAGGACAAGGAGGTGTTCCTGGTGGAAAAAGATGGAGAGCAACAACTGTTTGGCTACACCGGCCCCAAATGTGTGCAGAAGCAGTATGGTGAGTAAGGGAGGGAACGAGTGAGGACACATTATGGACAGCAAAGAAGGAACGGGTGAGGAAACAATAAGAGGACCAAGGTAGGAGAAATGGGTGCAGAAACTGTATGGGAAGGGGGGCTGTATAGGGAGACAGTATAGTGAACGAGGGGTGGTTAATTATTCAAACAGGAGAAGAGAAGGGGTTAACGCCGCACATCAGCCAAACAAAGATGTAGAGTTATTGATAAATTCATCTTTTTTTATTTCATAGGTCTACGCGTTTCGCGGTTGAAACCTCTTCCTCAGGACCAGAATATCAACAAAGTATCATGATGCTTTGTTGATATTCTGGTCCTGAGGAAGAGGTTTCAGCCTCGAAACATGTAGACCTATGAAATAAAAAAGATATTAATTTATCAACAACTCTACATCCTCATTTGGCTGATGCGTGGCGTTAACCCCTTCTCTTCTCCTGTTTGAATACTCATCCACATGGGGCTGCGGCAGACACCATTATCTAATGCTTGGCCGTGGTTGTGACTTTCACAACCACATTAGGTAAGTGTATATATATATTACTCCTGTTATCTGGTAATACCCTATCAGCGCTTCTTTTTTCTATTCTTATCGAGGGGTGGGTAATGTGAGAGGAGACAGTATGGGGACCAGGAGGGACATCTGTGAGGATACAGTATGGGGTGTAAGGAATGTGTGAGGAAACAGTATGGAGAGCATAGTGGGATGCGTGCATAGGGTTGTGATGCTGTGTTTCTGTTCTGCTGGGGGTTCTAGTGATGTATTCTTGTGCTGTTATTGATTCTGATCCTGTGCACAAGTAACAATCTATAACTTATGATGATATAGCTGCTCAATTAGAACATCTGTTTTAAGCAACAGGTGAGATCAATACACAATAACAGCAAACTGACCTGAAACATATAGTAGAACCAAAACTCCAATAGCCAAGGAGCAGGCCTTACATTATGTGCAAACTTAAAACCTTGCCAATACATAGACAAAGAAATAATACATTTTTAATTGAGGTCTGCATTCTGTAAGACAATCTCGAAGGAGTTATAAATCATTTGTGCATGCATTGTGTAAAATATGTCTTTCATTTCCAGGAACTGATAAACCCAAAGGTGATTTACTTATTACATCCCAGTAATTACATTTCAACTCTTTACAAATGAAGAAAGAGAACTGTGCAGTGGACCTGTCATGTCAACTACGATGGATAAATTAGCTCTTCTTGAATCAATGACAATTAATCGGATGAGTTTAAGGCTGGATTTAGGCATGTTACTGCGCCATGTTTTGTTTGTTTGAAAATATTTTTCTAGAATATTTACAAAGAAAAATTTTAAAAATTTGAAAACAAACTTGTCAAATCTCACAACGAGCATGAGATGCTACAATACAAATCATTACAATAGTCTTTGCTTTAGAATTTATTCAGCTCTTGTCATTCAATAGGCAAGTCCATATTGATGAGTATATACAGTGTGTCCACCCATATCCTGTCCCCTGCCATTAACTTGAGAACGGCGGCAGCTATCTGCATAGAAGTGGTGTCTAGGTATAGTAAAGTATCCATGCACTACGCAATGAAACCACCTATAGCGCCACCTGGTGGAAAACAACGGAGTTAGCATTTTTATCTCGAAAAGGGAATGAAATAGAGAAAAAAGTGAATTAAAAAATTGTAGGGCATCATCAATTCAATACGAATCGACACCTTGCATACAGAAATGCTATGATGTGACACCCATGAGGCCTCCAAAACATTGAATGCTGGTCACGCATATGGCGCTCATTTAACTTTGATGCTCAAAGTGGCCCCCGTCAGCTGCAATGCACATCTGGACTCTGCACAGCATACTGTATCTTGCTGCACGTTGTGCAATATGGTAGGTGACACGTTTGCACAAGCATCTGATACGTCGTCGTAGGTCCTGCAATGTTGGTGGAGGGGTCGCATACACCTGCTGTTTGATATGACCTCACAGAAAGAAGTCCAATGGGGTCAGGTCAGGTGAGCGTGGAGGCCACTCCACACAGCCACCATACCCAATGGTTTGTAGGAAGGTCTCCATGAGGTATTGCTTCACGTCCGCAGCCTTGTGAGTTTTACACGTTCTAATCATAGCATTTCTGTATGCAAGGTGTTGATTCGTATTGAATTGATGATGCCCTACAACTTTGCAATTCCCTTTTTTTCTCTATCTCGTTCTGTTTTCGAGATAAAAATGCTAACTCTGTTGTTTTCCACAAGATGGTGCTATAGGGGGTTTCATTGCGTAGTGCATGGCTACTTTACTATACCTAGACACCACTTCTATGCCTGTAGCTGCCGCCGCTCTCAAGTTAATGGCGGTGGACAGGATATGGGTGGACACACTGTACAGTCCTGTAATGGTACAGGGACCATAAGTGAGTATAATTTTTATTTTAGTTAAAGTGGGGCAAATACTGTGCATAAGAAGGGGTTGTCTGAACAGTAGACAACCCTTTATGAATGTCCTCAATGTGCTACATGAATTATAAAAATACATACCTACAGCGATGCTTGAAAGTGTGTGAACCTGTCATGATGTTACTTCATGATAGTGAAGTACAGGGGGCTCCTATGCTGTCCCTTACACTAGGGTTCCCTAGGCTATCCCTCACATTTGGATTATTCCTAATGGTGGAGAGGCTGGAGTCCCATGCCTTACTATACTCCTGAGAAATACTACTCTATTCTCCCCCTCCCCCAATCAGATGGTAGATAAGGACAGACAAGGGAAAACCAAAACTGACACACTGCACACACACAGGACTAGACAAAGATAGACTCAGGAGAAAAACAAGAGAAGGAGGGTAGCAACAAAAAGGCAACAAGGGTTAACAGTAACACCACAACCACTCACAGCAACAGGTATTACACCAGATAGTGTGGATCATCACACTTTTCCACATCAACTAAAATGGGATAGGTGGTAGAATCTAGCCAGCATATATAGGAGGGGAACAGATGTAATTGGCCTCCCACAGCAGATGGCGTAAATATGCCTGGCATAAATATGTAATCAATGTGGGTATTTTTTCCCAACTATGATGTATTTTTATTACTAAAGAAAGTATATAATCTTCAGATAGTCCAGTGATTTCTACTGTAGGGAAGGATGAGGGTAGATTTGGAACAATTGTTATATCACTGTGCTGAAAAAGATAAGCCTGTGCCTTCATTTAGTTTTGCATGTAAATATACATGGCATGTGTGTATATGTGTGTATATATGTGTAATATATATATATATATATATATATATATATATATATATATATATATATATATAATATAAAATCAGTACTGGCAGCGGTGGCGGTTCAGTGCTGGCGGCGGATCAGTGCTGGCAGCGGAAGCTGCAGTCGTTGTGTGGTGGAGCAAGCCAATGCTGCGAGTGTCCCAGATGCTCTGTTGGCGGTTCGGGCTTCAACAAAATGGCACCCGAAGCGGCGCTTGCGCAGATGGAGCTCTCTTCCAAGAGCTCCATCTGCGCATGTGCTGACTCTGGGCGCCATCATTTGAAGCCTACACCGTGGACCGACCATCTGGGACACCTGCCGTATAGCTTCCGCTGCCAGCACAGCCACTGCAGTCCGGACAGCCAGTCAGCCGCCTGCACGGAGTGGCAACCAGCAGGCCACCCACCCACACAGAGAGGCAGCCGGCACCGATAGGCACCTGGCCACCCGCACAGAGACCCGCACAGACAGCCCCCCGCCAATTCTCCACCTTCCGGTAAGCTATATATTCGGATTTTAAGACGAACCCCTCATTATCCTCCCACATAATCTGAAAAATATGGTGTGTATGTATATAATTTATTTTTGCATTTACTTAAAAATTATTTTTTTCCTACGTTTAAAAAAAAATAATCCATTGATTGCTTGAAATAAAATTTGTAACGTCTAAATATTCATCTTCAAATATATGGCTAAAGATACTTGTCTTCTAATGCATGGCTAAACATGTTTGTCTTCTAATGTATTTACTGACGTAATTTTACTGAATATATTTCCATTCACAACCCTGTTATTGTAAATGTGAATTTAGAATTTTTTTTTATAGATTTAATTTACCTTGACTACTGAATAAAATGTGAAGAGAGACAGAGAAAGAAAAGACTTAATGTAGAATACATTACCATTAACGGCACTAGTTTAAGGATTGCATTTTATGCAGGTTATTACTATACGTCTGCACATACCCAAAAGTGAACATACAGATCTCAAAGTGACTGCTAAATTGTGAACTACTATTTTAAGACATGCACAATTTGTATTCCGCTTGGTCTTTAATTTAACTATGGGTATTAAAGATCCTAGCCCTGGATTCCAAATCGGACGCAGAACGCTCCAACCAATATGTGCCATTTGCATGTTGTAAAAACAACTTATGTCCAATGATTTCAGTCAGGGATCAGGCTCATGGTGTTTAAATAGGGAATTAAAAATGTAATGGGGAGATACGGATAATACAGGAGTTCCTCGGCTGACCCTAATGGGTGCTTTACACGCTGCGACATCACTAACGATGTATCGTCGGGTTCACGGTGTTTGTGACACACATCCGGCGTCGTTAGCGACATCGCAGGGTGTGACAGGTAGGAGCGACGATCAACGATCGCAAAAACGGCAAAAATCGTTGATTGTTGACACGTCGCTCCAAAATCATAATGTCGTTGGTGTTTCATTCCGCAGGTTGTTCGGCGTTCTTGCGGCATCATACATCGCTGTCTGTGACACCGCAGGAATGATGAACATCATCCTACCTGCATCCATCGGAAAGGATGAAGGAAGGAGGTGGGCGGCATGTTCCGGCCGCTCATCTCCTCCCCTCCTCTTCTATTGGGCGGCCGTTTTGTGACGCTGAACGCACCTCCCCCTTGAAGGAGGGATTGTTCGGCAGCAACAGTGACGTCGCTGATCAGGTATGTGCATGTAACGCTGGCGTAGTGATATTGTTCGCTACGGCAGTGATCACCACATGTTGCACGAACAACGGGAGTGGGTGCTATCGCAGAGTGTAAAGCACCCTTTAGACTGGGGACCCTTATCCTGACGGTAAACTTAATGGTAGTCGGAGTCGAGCCTTCAACGTGGCTCTGTCTTTTGTCCTGGCCCTGATGACTATGTCTCCACTACCCAGGGAACAGACCGGGATGGAGAGCCCAAAACCCACCAATAAGTTATGACAAACGGCTAAAATAAACCTCATACACACCAAAAACCTACACCAGGAAGAAACAATGAAATACGCTTGAGAAATAATATGGAAAAGGAGATAGTTCAAAAACATAATTTGCAAAAACTGCAGCAGACAATACAGCAGCAACCACCACCACCACATCCTTTCTGCTCCCAGGCTAGCTCCTAACTGAATAGAATAACCAGCACATTACTCAGGAAGCAAAGGGCTTATATCCAGGACAGAAACGATCAAGAGCTGAGCAAGTCTGCTGCTGCACAGAGAAGCAATTAACCCTTAATGTGCCAAGGAAACCCTGAGCCTGTCCTTATAGGAGTGAGAAAAAAAATCATTGTTTATCCTTGAATTAGAGGATGCGTGGAGTCATGAGCCACTTTGCACTGAAAGAAAGAAAACAATCCTTTTTGATAAAATGTGGTGTAGAGATTGGTTCAACAGATCCCCAAAAAATGAGGTTTTTTTCTATAAACTTTAAGATTTTCTTAACATCAACAGTAATATATATGTATTAGAATTGGATCAAAAATTAAGCTATCCAATATCTTCATCAGAGGAGCTCATACTCAAGAAAAGTCAACTTCATTTATCATAAGAAGGCTAAACACTCGACCTCTTTCACAGTCACTGGAGTTTACACAGTATCATCCCCCAATTAACCTTGGGTAAAAAAACATTTTGCGTAGACTGATAAGTTATGTTTGCACATAGTCTTCCATCAATCAATCAATCAATCAATCAATCAATCATATAATCCAGGAAAGCTAGCTGTCCCAGCAGTAGCAAGATCAGCTTGGCGCAACCCAACCATGATCCAGTTTTACAAAGCACACATTTTGTCAAACTTTGAAATATTTAATATAGCAAGACATATCAGGATAAAGCCCTTGGGGCAGTTGTGGAAGTGAAGGCCACCTTCTCCAAATCTGTCATAGTCAAAGAACGAAGCATCATGTGTGTAACAATATATACATTACAGAAAAGTTTGGCTTCCTAGACTCTCATGATTCATGTATCCCGTTCTCATTACTGTTGAAGTTGGACCAATGCTTCTTTTCTGCACTTTATTCTAGAGAAGAGCGGATTGATACACAAACTCCAGACATTTTTAAATAAAATTTGCTATTCCCCCCAAAAAAAACCTTTGTCCTGCACAATTTCCCACACTGCTGAAGCTTCAGAAAGCAGAGTAACGTCATTCTGCATTGCCCTGCAGCTATGACATCTTACGGATTGTTATAGTTTGTACATTAGTGGTCAGTGGCTGGTACATCACAGATCAGCGGGTCCTGGTGGTACTTGGAAGTCAGTCATTTTCCATTTCCAGAGTCACTGTAGATACTGTACTCTTATGATTAGTGGGGTCTCCTCTCTCTACTGTAGAGTGTAAGCTCTTATGGTCAGTGGGGTCTCCTCTTTCTCCTGTAGAGTGCAAGATCTTATAGTCAGTTGATTCCTCTCTTTCTCTCTTGTAGAGTGTAAGCGTTTATGGTCAGTGGGGACCTCTTCTCTTATCTGTAGAGTGTAAGCTCTTACAGTAAGTTGGTTCGTCTCTCCCCTATAGAATGTAAGCTGCTATGGTCATTGGGGTCCTCTCTTGTAGAAAGTAATCTCTTATGGTCAATAGGGTCCTCTGTCTCCTGTAGATTGTAAGCGCTTATGGTAAATTGGCTCCTCTATCTCCTGTGAAATGTAAGCTCTTAAGGTCGGTGCGGTCCTCTCTCTCTCCTGTTGCATGTAAGCAGCTCTTAAGGTCAGTGGGGTTCTCTCTCTCCTAAAGAGTGTAAGCTCTTATGGTCAACAGGGTCTTTTCTCTTCTAGAGTGTAAGCTGTTATGGTCAGCATGGTCATCTCTTTCTCCTGTAGAGTGTAAGCTCTTATGGTCAGTAGGCTCCTCTATCTCATATTGAGTGTAAGGTCTTAAGGTCATTGGGGTCCTCTCTCTCCTGTATAATGTAAACTCTTAGGGGTACTTTGCACACTACACCATCGCAAGCCGATTGTAGCGATGCCGAGCACGATAGTCCCTGCCCCCGTCGTACATGTGATCTCTTGTGATTGCTGCCGTAGTGAATAGTATCGCTGCGGCAGCTTCACATGCACTTACCTGCCCTGCGACGTCGCTCTGGCCGGCGAACTGCCTCCTTCCTAAGGGGGCGGGTCGTGCGGCGTCACAGCGACGTCACACGGCAGGCGGCCAATAGAAGCGGAGGGGTGGAGGGGCGGAGATGAGCGGGATGTAAACATCCTGCCCACCCCCTTCCTTCCTCATTGCAGCCAGGATGCAGGTAAGGAGATGTTCCTCGCTCCTGCGGCTTCATACACAGCGATGTGTGCTGCCGCAGGAACGAGGAGCAACATCGTACCTGTCGCTGCAGCGACATTATGGAAATGTCGGACCCTACACCGATCATACAATTTTGACACTTTTGCACTCGTTAATCGTATTAAAAAGGATTCACATACTCCGATGTTGACAACGATGCCAGATGTGCGTCACTTTCGATTTGACCCCACCGACATCGCAGCTGCGATGTCGTAGTATGCAAAGTACCCCTTATGGTCAGCGGTGTCGTCTTACTCTCCAGTAAAGTGTAAGCTCTTATGGTCAGGTGGCTCCTCTATATTCTGTAGAGTGTAAGTTCTTTTGGTCAGCAAGATCCTCTTTCTCGCACTCTCTCTCTCACGTTCTGTCTCTCCTATGGAATGTAAGCTCCTATGGTCAACAGGGTTCTTGGTAAAAGTGTAAGCGTTTACGGTCAGTTGTTTTCTCTCCCTCCTGTAAGTGTAAGCTCTTATGGTCAGCAGTGTCCTCTCTCTCTGCTGTAGAGCGAAATCTCTTCTGGTCAGTGAGGTCCTCTTTTTCCTGTAGAGTGTAAGCTCTTATGGTCAGCAGGGTTCTTCTCTCCTGTAGAGTGTAAGCTCTTATGGTCAGTGCAGTCCTCTCTCTCTTTCTCTCTTTCCTGTAGAGTGTAAGCTCTTATGGTCAGTGCAGTCCTCTCTCTTTCTCTCTTTCTTGTAGAGTGTAAGCTCTTATGGTCAGTGCAGTCCTCTCTCTTTATCTCTTTCCTGTAGAGTGTAAGCTCTTATGGTCAGTGCAGTCCTCTCTCTTTCTCTCTTTCCTGTAGAGTGTAAGCTCTTATGGTCAGTGCAGTCCTCTCTCTTTCCTGTAGAGTGTAAGCTCTTATGGTCAGTGCAGTCCTCTCTCTTTCCTGTAGAGTGTAAGCTCTTATGGTCAGTGAAGTCCTCTCTCTTTCTCTCTTTCCTGTAAAGTGTAAGCTCTTATGGTCAGTGCAGTCCTCTCTCTTTCTTTCCTGTAGAGTGTAAGCTCTTATGGTCAGTGCAGTGCTCTCTCTTTCTCTCTTTCCTGTAGAGTGTAAGCTCTTATGGTCAGTGCAGTCCTCTCTCTTTCTCTCTTTCCTGTAGAGTGTAAGCTCTTATGGTCAGTGCAGTCCTCTCTCTTTCTCTCTTTCCTGTAAAGTGTAAGCTCTTATGCTTAGTGCAGTCCTCTTTCTTTCTCTCTTTCCTGTAGAGTGTAAGCTCTTATGGTCAGTGCAGTCCTCTCTCTCTTTCTCTCTTTCCTGTAGAGTGTAAGCTCTTATGGTCAGTGCAGTCCTCTCTCTTTCTCTCTTTCCTGTAGAGTGTAAGCTCTTATGGTCAGTGCAGTCCTCTCTCTCTTTCCTGTAAAGTGTAAGCTCTTATGCTTAGTGCAGTCTTCTCTCTTTCTCTCTTTCCTGTAAAGTGTAAGCTCTTATGGTCAGTGCAGTCCTCTCTCTTTCTCTCTTTCCTGTAGAGTGTAAGCTCTTATGGTCAGTGCAGTCCTCTCTCTTTCTCTCTTTCCTGTAGAGTGTAAGCTCTTATGGTCAGTGCAGTCCTCTCTCTTTCCTGTAGAGTGTAAGCTCTTATGGTCAGTGCAGTCCTCTCTCTTTCCTGTAGAGTGTAAGCTCTTATGGTCAGTGCAGTCCTCTCTCTTTCTCTCTTTCCTGTAGAGTGTAAGCTCTTATGGTCAGTGCAGTCCTCTCTCTTTCTCTCTTTCCTGTAGAGTGTAAGCTCTTATGGTCAGTGCAGTCCTCTCTCTTTCCTGTAGAGTGTAAGCTCTTATGGTCAGTGCAGTCCTCTCTCTTTCCTGTAGAGTGTAAGCTCTTATGGTCAGTGCAGTCCTCTCTTTCTCTCTTTCCTGTAGAGTGTAAGCTCTTATGGTCAGTGCAGTCCTCTCTCTTTCTCTCTCTCCTGTAGAGTGTAAGCTCTTATGGTCAGTGCAGTCCTCTCTCTTTCCTGTAGAGTGTAAGCTCTTATGGCCAGTGCAGTCCTCTCTCTTTCTCTCTTTCCTGTAAAGTGTAAGCTCTTATGCTTAGTGCAGGCCTCTCTCTTTCTCTCTCTCCTGTAGAGTGTAAGCTCTTATGGTCAGCAGGGTCATCCCTCTTTCTTTCTGTCACTCACTTTCTGTCTTTCTTGGCTGTAAAGTGTAATATCTTATGGTCAGCTACTTTCTATCTCTCTCCTTCCCCCACATGTATTTTATGAGCAATTACAAGCTTTCCAGTATTGAATTTCACATACATTTATTCACTACAAATCCTACTTTTGAGTAAAATTCGTAGAAGTCGGAAAAATCAAATTTCAAAAGATTTGCTCATCTCTACTGAATTTTAACCAATTTATCTGCCAAAACAATTAGCGGTCTTATATTAATTCCATAATGTCCAGTGTCCCTATATTATCAGTGTTACAATTATTTAAAGGATTTTTTTATTATTCCCTTTTTAAGTGACTATGATGTAAATATTCACAATTTACAGTTATAAATTATGGATTCCCATTATCCTGTCAGTTTCTATTAGGACTCACTTAACTTACACATATTTATAAAAAGAACATGGACGCTTTAAAGTCATCAACATCCTCGTTCTTTGGTAATGTGGTAGTGACAACTCACAGTCCATTAATTGCTCTTATCAATTTGCTCCCGAATGTATTACCTGTCATTTTATGTATTACTTACCATACCTTATGTCCACTTAAATCCATGCTTAGAACATATTTCACTAATTTGCAAAAAGCCACTCAAGTTGCCGTTAAATGCAAAAGTTTGACCTACTTTGTCACCGCTGATTAACATTTTCTTTTGAGGAAGTTTGACACTTTCTGACAATATTTGGTCGGAAATTGTTTTTATTTTACATGGCTTTCAATCAGTTTTTCCATGTTTTTGTTTTCAGACTGCAGGGCCCCCTTCAGACATCCATGATTCCGGTACATATGACGTCCATTTTCATACGTACTGGAGACACGGACATACGCAGGCTCATTAAAATCAGTGGGTCTGCGCACACATCCCTGTTTTTTCTCACTGATGTGTGTCCTTGTGGAGCACTGTGTCTTCCGCACGGCGACACGTCCCTTTTTGTCCGGTAGTACTGATGTCACATGGGGACCGCACACTGATGTGATCCGTGTGGTATCAGTGTGACATGTACCGGAGAAAACACATGTCTTTGAAATAAAATGGTTTTCTGTACTTGCCTGTCTCCAGTCCTGCTGTCTTCGGTGCTGCTGTCACTTGCTTCCAGGCCAGCTCATTATGCTCATGAATATTCACTGCACTGCGGACCCGGAAGCAGCAGCATCGGAGACAGCAGCACTGGGAACAGATAACCATAGAAGTTCCTGCTGTCCGTGTGCTATTACAGATAGCACATGCTGAACACACACACGGAAAACGCATACACATACGCACCTTCACCACGGACTGTGAAAAAACGTGCGTTTTTATCATGGATGTGTGAAAGGGACCTAACATGTATACTGACGATGTAGAGATTTTTTTCTAAAGAAAGTTACATCATCGACTAGAAAAAACTTAAAAACTTCTTAATGTCTGCTCTTCTATGTTGACTTTGTAATTAAGCTGCAATAATTGGTTTACAAGTGTTTTTGTATCACCAGTTACACATCTATTACGGGAATGATCAGTCATAAGACAGCTGCTTTGTGCTTTTGTGGAAGGTTAAAGGGGTTCTCCACTACTAGGAGGACTCAACCTTTTGATTCCACATGTTTTCTCCAGGTAAAATAATAAAGCCTATACTCACCTCCCATGTCGGCACCGTTCCAGCAGTTTGCGCTCTTTGGGCTCACGTGGGGTTGAGACGTCACATGAACCTAATGTCCAATCAGCCCTAACTTCTGCCTTTCCGCCTTCAGACCAAATGAGTCAATCAACAGTAAGTGAGTGCTGCAGTTGCCGCTCACTTCCTGTTGATTGCTCATTTGGCGGGAAGGCGAGGAAACATAAGCCATCGCTGATTGGACACTGAGCTCGCGTGACGTCACAACATTACGTGAACTCTGGGAGTGTGAACCCTGACACTGCTGGAACAGGGCGGGTACAGGAGTTGAGTATAGGCTTTATTATTTTACCTGGGAGAAACATGTGGCATCAGAAGGGGTTGCCCTAGTAGTGGCCAACCCCTTAAACAATGGCATTGTATGTGATATTTGAAAAGTTGCAGATAATATGGAAGCTGTGAATGCCGCCTGTTCAGCATAAATACAAATTATTATCTTAGAGTACTTCACAGATTAAGTTTACTAAAACAAAAAAAAGTGTTTGTTTTTTTGGGGGGGATGTGTGGAGGGAGCAAGTGCACGTATGAACATTAATCAAAGCAAAAATATTTTTTGACATAAATTGCTCATTGGGCTTAACAATAATGTTAGATATAGTTTTAATGCTTTATTCAGATGTCTGTAAAACATAATCTGAGTACAGGAAAAAAAAATGTCAGCCTACCGTAATGCCATGGAAAATGAGTCCTGCAGTGAGGTGTGCACGGATATAGTCTGGTTCAGTGTATCCAAAAGGTTGACGTGTTTCAGACTTAATGAGTAGTCCTTTTTCATCCATCCTATGAATAATTATTATTATTATTATTACATGTGAAAGGGGTATACATAAAATAAAGTACAATAATATTGAACAATACATGGCACAGACTGGTGCAGAAGGAGAGACGACCCTGCCCGCGATTGTTCACTGTCTACAGGAGAAGAGATGACCCAGCCATGAGGGTTCAGTCTGCAGGAGGAGAGAGGATCCTGCCCGCGAGGGCTCACAGTCTACAGGAGGAGAGAGGACCCCGCCTGCGAGGGCTCACAGTTTACAGGGGATGGGTGAGGATGAGGATACAGTAGGTGAGGACAGAGCTAGTTGTGCAGTGGTGTACTGGTCTGAGGGTTATTGTAGGTTGTAGGCTTGTTGGAAGAGGTGGGTCTTCAGGTTCATTTTGAAGCTTTCCACAGTAGGGGAGAGTCTGATATGCTGGGGTAGAGTGTTCCAGAGTATGGGCGAGGCACGGGAGAAAACTTCCATGCGATTGTGGGAAGAAGAGATAAGAGAGGAGTGAAGAAGGAAATCTTGTGAGGTTGTGTGCAAGTAGGTACCAGGAGACTAGGTCACAGATGTATGGAGGAAACAGGTTGTGGATGGCTTTGTATGTCATGGTTAGTGTTTTGAGCTGTAGTGTTTGGGCAATGGGAAGCCAGTGAAGGGAGTGATAAAGAGGCGAGGCCAGGGAATAGTGAGGGCAGAGGTGGATTAATTGGGCTGCAGAGGTTAGGGGGGGGGTGCAAGAGTGTTAAAAGGGTGACCACAGACCAGGAGGTTGTAGGAGTCAAGACAGGAGATAATGAGGGCATGCACTAGTGTTTTTGCTGATTCTTGGTTAAGGAATGCTCAAATCCCTTACGATGACTATATTAAGTCTGAAACGCGTCAGCCAGCACTAGGTTTGTCTGCACTGTGTGTTTTTATATTTACATTTTAAAATGGATTAATATATTTTGGACTATATATCATATATATATATATATATATATATATATCTCACAGTCAGGGCCAGAAATATTTGGACAGTGACACAAGTTTTGTTGTTTTAGCTGTTTACAAAAACATGTTCAGAAATACAATTATATATATAATATGGTCTGAAAGTGCACACTCCCAGCTGCAATATGAGAGTTTTCACATCCAAATCGGAGAAAGGGTTTAGGAATCATAGCTCTGTAATGCATAGCCTCCTCTTTTTCAAGGGACCAAAAGTAATTGGACAAGGGACTCTAAGGGCTGCAATTAACTCTGAAGGTGTCTCCCTCGTTAACCTGTAATCAATGAAGTAGTTAAAAGGTCTGGGGTTGATTACAGGTGTGTGGTTTTGCATTTGGAAGCTGTTGCTGTGACCAGACAACATGCGGTCTAAGGAACTCTCAATTGAGGTGAAGCAGAACATCCTGAGGCTGAAAAAAAAGAAAAAATCCATCAGAGAGATAGCAGACATGCTTGGAGTAGCAAAATCAACAGTCGGGTACATTCTGAGAAAAAAGGAATTGACTGGTGAGCTTGGGAACTCAAAAAGGCCTGGGCGTCCACGGATGACAACAGTGGTGGATGATCGCCGCATACTTTCTTCGGTGAAGAAGAACCCGTTCACAACATCAACTGAAGTCCAGAACACTCTCAGTGAAGTAGGTGTATCTGTCTCTAAGTCAACAGTAAAGAGAAGACTCCATGAAAGTAAATACAAAGGGTTCACATCTAGATGCAAACCATTCATCAATTCCAAAAATAGACAGGCCAGAGTTAAATTTGCTGAAAAACACCTCATGAAGCCAGCTCAGTTCTGGAAAAGTATTCTATGGACAGATGAGACAAAGATCAACCTGTACCAGAATGATGGGAAGAAAAAAGTTTGGAGAAGAAAGGGAACGGCACATGATCCAAGGCACACTACATCCTCTGTAAAACATGGTGGAGGCAACGTGATGGCATGGGCATGCATGGCTTTCAATGGCACTGGGTCACTTGTGTTTATTGATGACATAACAGCAGACAAGAGTAGCCGGATGAATTCTGAAGTGTACCGGGATATACTTTCAGCCCAGATTCAGCCAAATGCCGCAAAGTTGATCGGACGGCGCTTCATAGTATAGATGGACAATGACCCCAAGCATACAGCCAAAGCTACGCAGGAGTTCATGAGTGCAAAAAAGTGGAACATTCTGCAATGGCCAAGTCAATCACCAGATCTTAACCCAATTGAGCATGCATTTCACTTGCTCAAATCCAGACTTAAGACGGAAAGACCCACAAACAAGCAAGACCTGAAGGCTGCGGCTGTAAAGGCCTGGAAAAGCATTAAGAAGGAGGAAACCCAGCGTTTGGTGATGTCCATGGGTTCCAGACTTAAGGCAGTGATTGCCTCCAAAGGATTCGCAACAAACTATTGAAAATAAAAATATTTTGTTTGGGTTTGGTTTATTTGTCCAATTACTTTTGACCTCCTAAAATGTGGAGTGTTTGTAAAGAAATGTGTACAATTCCTACAATATCTATCAGATATTTTTGTTCAAACCTTCAAATTAAACGTTACAATCTGCACTTGAATCCTGTTGTAGAGGTTTCATTTCAAATCCAATGTGGTGGCATGCAGAGCCCAACTCGCGAAAATTGTGTCACTGTCCAAATATTTCTGGACCTAACTATATATATATATATATATATATATATATTAATATTAATATTATATATATAATATATATATTATAAAAAATGAAAAATGTAATTGCGGTATTTCTCCATAGATGCTGGATTCTCTCTTTTCCTTTTTTTTTTTACTAACATAATCTCAGTACAGACTGTATTGCATGGATTAGCTTTAGCTCGCCTGAGCCGATCTTGACAGCTTCATAAACATACATGAAGATGTTGATTTCAGGTCAGTACATCATGTCCACGGACCATGTTTCAAAGACAGCTAAATGAGGCCTAAAAGTTAATTTATGGATAATGTTTAAAAAAGAAAAAAAAAAAAAAGGATAAAAGGAACCCATTAAAAATGAAATTCATTAGAAAAGCGGACAATATTTGTATTCCACATGAAAACAATAGTGAGTGTATTTTTCAGAGTGCTTCAATATGACTTTCTTCTGTTTTCTTCTGAAAGTTTATGAATAACTTGAAACCTGGGTGAAATTATTCTCTTTGGTAGACGAAGTGTCTGAATTTCATGGAAGAAAAAGAAATTGCCCAACATAGAAGAAATTACAATCCAGAATTGTTAGTTCTTGCAGAATACAATGGCATTTATATTAGTTCTACTTATGAACGCCCTTCCTATGTGCATCTTCTAATTGTTTCTATCTGATTCTAATAAAGGCCCTGTCACACATGGAGATAAATCTGTGGCAGATCTGTGGTAGATCTGTGGTTGCAGTGAAATTGTGGACAATCAGTGCCAGGTTTGTGGCTGTGTACAAATGGAACAATATGTCCATGATTTCACTGCAACCACAGATCTGCCAAAGATTTATCTCTGTGTGTGACGGGGCCTTAGGGGTACTTTGCACACTACGACATTGCAAGCCGATGGTAGCGATGTCGAGCGCGATAGTCCCTGCCCTCGTCGCAGCTGGGATATCTTGTGATATCTGCCGTAGTGAACATTATCGCTACGGCAGCTTCACATGCACTTACCTGCCCTGCAACGTCGCTCTGGCCGGCGAACCGCCTCCTTCCTAAGTGGGCGGGTCATGTGGCGTCACCGTGACGTCACACGGCAGGCGACTAATAGAAGCAGAGGGGCGGAGATGAGCGGGACGTAAACATCCCACCCACCTCCGTCCTTCCACATAGCCGGCGTGAGCCGCGGGACGCAGGTAAGGAGATGTTCCTCGCTCCTGCGGCTTCTCACACAGTGATGTGTGCTGCCGCAGGAACGAGGAATAACATCATACCTGTCGCTGCCGCGACATTATTGAAATGACCGACACTACATCGATGATACGATTTCGACGCTTTTGCGCTTGTTTATCATATCAAAAACGATTTACACACTCCGAAGTCGACAGCGACGCCGGATGTGCGTCACTTTCGATTTGACCCTACCGACATCGCAGCTGCGAAGTTGTAGTGTGCAAAGTACCCCTTAATTTTACAGACTGCACTTGCACAGATCATCGTGCATATGTGGCGCCCTGGACTAGCCAGGTCATCACAGGTAACACACACACACCCCCACCCCCACTAGACAGTAACAGCCAAATACAAAATCCTTGTGGCCTCCCTCCAGGGTCTGATGTCAACACCAGGTGGGGCAGAGCCAAGCGGTTGGCCCCACCCACCAAGGAGTTCACTCCTCAATTCAACTGACTCCTTTTCCCGCCTCCAGGCCTTTGAAGTTCAGGAGGTTGAAGTGAGTGGAGTAAAGTGGAGAGTGTCTGGGTTTGTGGCCCAGGCACTGACAACAAGGTTGGCAGACGTGGTGGCCGTCTGCAGGAGTGGTGAATCAACACGGAACCGTAGGACCGGGGTCGGGCGGTGGCCCGCCGGTACCGACCGGGGAGCGAAGTGAAGCCAGCACACACAGGCAGGGCCATCGGACCCCGACTAGGCTTGGAGTCGCCGTCAACAGTCAAATTCGAGTGACCGGAAACCCCTGGGGTTCCTAACAGCCAAAGACCCGTTAGAAGGCAACCGTCCACACCGTGAGGGTATACAGCTACCGCCTAAGGCTAGAGACCCAAGGTCCAGTGCCTGCGGGCAAACTGGCTCCTCCAGCATCCATACACCGGGGAGCGGACTACCGTTGGGGACCTATCATAGTCAAACAGTACACAAAGGTGCAGGGAAAGACAGCCGCCATCACCTGTCCGGGGAGAGACACTGCAGCCGGCTGCGGGACTCGTCCATCCAGCCGTTTGGTTTACCGAGGACTTTGTGCATCTCTTGCTGAGTGAGTACACCCGTGCCATCCGGCACCATGTCGCGCTGTCCCTGCAACCCTGCACCTCACCAACCCTGCCTCCCCGTCACACCATCGGGCCCCGGGACCACCGACCCCTACCCACGGAGGGGGAAAACAACATCCCAGCTGCCCCCTACCATCGCTCCCGGGATCCCCGTCACCAGCAGCGGTGGTGCCCATCTTCACCACGACCTGTGGGTGGCGTCACGGACTAAATCCCCCAAACCAACCACCCTTTTCACTCACGGGCAAGGGGCGCCGCTCGAGTCCCCGGATCCGGCTCACCGCTCGAGCCACCGAGCAGCAGCCGCAGCAGCGCCGGACCCGAGCGTTAGCGAGCGCAGCAGCGGCGTCCTTCCCACCCGCGACAACTTGGCGTCACGAACAGGATTGGACCCATCTACTTACCAGTAGAAGTGCGCCTTGTGATCCCCACCAGTGGCGTCCGGCCGAAAAATTTGAAGCACCGCCATCTTTGGCGCGAAAATCTCCTACTCGAGCGTCTTCTCCGAGCAGGGAAGGCGCGAAAGCGAAGCCCTGCCCCCAACAAGCGGAAGTGCTAAAGAGAACCAAGGGGGAATGGGAAAAAGATGTCTGCGCCCGACGGAGCTGTCGGAGGAGTGGCGGTCGCAGCCGCCGCCGCAACCGTAGATGGAAACGGGATAGCCCACGCTCCGGCTGCAGGAGCGGGGGAGGCCACGTGCCCAGCGGTCGCCTAGGTGTTGCCGTTCTCCCTGCCCTATGTGTCCGGTGCTACCTGGCTACCGCAGTATGATGGGAAGCCTGATGCTCTGCAGGTGTTCCGGAAAAAGCTTAGCCCAGTCCTCAATTTATATCCCTTGACTGATAGGCAACGGGCAGTGGTGGTGCTAGGGCAGCTAACCGGTGCGGCTGAGCAGGAGACGGAGACCTGGACCGACGCGGACCGGGCCTCAGTGACTACCATTTTCGAGAAGCTACAAATCGCTTTTGAGACCCGCACGGAAGCGGAGCTGCGGATGCAGTTTTTTCAGTGTCGACAGCGGCCTGAGGACAATATAAGAGACCTATGCCTTGCGTCTGCAAACAGCTCTCCGTACGCTGAAGCGGGTGGACACTATTAATGATGCGGATAGCAATAAGATGCTAGTGGAACAATTCCTGCAAGAGCTGGGGTCTGCTGAGGACCCGCAAGCAGCTACGGCTGTGGGCACTCGAATACCCCAATCTGGACTTTACAGTATTGAAAGAGCGAGCCATCAAAGGCCCTGCAGGCCCCAATGCCAGACGCTCCTGAGACGGCTTCATGGCCGGCTGAGACCACTCCTATCACGGTGGCACCTCCATCCCCGGCTCTACCGGCCCCTGCAATGCCCGTCGGGATGATGGAAGAGCTAGCTGCCCAGGTCCGCCGCATTGATGGAGACCTAGTTAAGATCCTCGCCGCACTCCAGCTGCCGTCGAGAGTCAAGCCCCCAGGAGGGATCCAGCTCGCCGACAGCCCGGAGGACGTCCCCTGGATGCAGCGGAGAAGGACTAATGACTCACGGTATGGGCCTCCTATTTGTTACAGGTGCAGCAAGCCTGGCTATTACTGTAGGCGATGCCCGTTAAACGAGCAACCCCTGGGGCCAAGGACCAATCCTCAGGAGTAAACACCAATGGCCCCCCGGACTGGCGAGACTGGTACGTCGGAGCTCGCCCCATCATCCCTCTGGCATTGGATGGCATCCCGCTCATGGCCCTCTTGGACACAGGATCACAGGTAACCACTATACCATATACACTGTACCAGTGGTATTTGGGTACTGACGAACTTGCCCCCTCTGATGATAGCCTGACCCTTGTCACAGCCAATGGACTCCCTCTAACCCAAGTGGGATACAAACAAGTGACCCTGACCATGGGACGTGCGGAGTTAAAGGACCAAGGAATGATTGTGGTGATGAATGAACCCAGTGACCATAACCCTAAAGTAATCCTAGGGACCAATGTGATGGAGCATTGTATGAGTGAGGTGCTGAGTCTGTTGCAGCAGTTGGCCACCACAGCAGGAGGAGGCAGACAGAGGGCTGTGAAGTGTGAGATCCGGTCCCTTCTGTATCAGCAGCAAGTGAACTCAACTGGTGGAGAGATTGGTGGAGTAAGGGTCATGGATGTGGCCCCCTTGGTAGTGTCACCCCAAAGTGAGATGATGATTTGGTGCACGGCAGCAGTAGGCCCCCAGGGGCGCGACTACCCAGCGATGGTGGAACCCACGCCTTCTGAACACTGGCCCACGGTGATGGCGGCCAGAGGGGTGGTTGACCTTAAAAAGGGGAGAGTGCCTGTAAGAGTGCTGAATTGTGGAGAGGAGGAAGTCAGGCTCCCCTGTTACACTACCCTCGCCAAGTTGCTCACCCTAGACCCTCACACCATCCATGAAGCCGCCCCTCTTACCTCAGCATCCCCGGCCAGTAACCATGCACCCCCTGAACAGTTAGAGGAGTGGTGCCAAGAACTACACGTAGGTACTGAAACCACACCCACGCATCACAAAGAGGGGGTATACAGGGTAGTGCAAGAGTATGAACAGGTTTTCAGCAAGCACCCATTAGATTTCGGGAGGATTAAGGGGGTTCAACACCACATCCCTACAGGCCTACACCCACCCATCAAAGAGAGGTATAGGCCCATTCCGCCAGCACACTATCAATGCGCCAAAGACATGTTGAGGAACATGAAGGAGGCAGGGGTCATTCGGGATAGTTGTAGTCCCTGGGCAGCCCCACTGGTGCTGGTAAAGAAGAAGGATGGCACCATGAGAATGTGTGTGGAATGGATTACCGGAAGATCAACCAGATCACGCATAAAGATGCCTATCCTCTCCCCCGTATCGAAGAGTCGCTAGCTGCGCTGAGAACTGCTAACTTCTTTTCTACCCTTGACCTTACTAGCGGGTACTGGCAGGTAGCGGTCGCACCAGAGGACCGTGAGAAGACCGCATTCGCCACTCCCATGGGACTCTGCGAGTTTAACAGCATGCCGTTCGGGCTGTGCAATGTACCTGGAACCTTCCAATGGCTCATGGAGTGCTGCCTGGGACATCTCAATTTCGAAACGGTCCTACTGTACCTGGACGATGTGATCGTGTATTTCCAGACGTACAAGGCCCATATGGAACATCTGGCTGAAGTGTTCGCGTCCCTAGCCAAATATGGGATGAAATTGAAGCCCTCTAAGTGCCACCTACTGAAACCCAGGGTGCAGTACCTCGGACATGTGGTGGGCGCGGAAGGTGTCGCCCCAGATCCCGAAAATATCACTGCCATTCAGGACTGGCCGAGGCCGACCACGGTGAGAGAGGTGAGACAGTTCCTGGGCCTGGTGGGCTACTATCGCCGCTTCATTAAGGGATACACGAAGATGGCTGCCCCCATGCAAGACCTCCTCGTGGGACAGACCAAGGGTGGCAGGTCCCCTGGAACCCCGTTGGCGTGGGAAGAAAAGCATGAAGAGTCCTTCCGCCAGCTGAAGATGGCCTTGACCGGGGAAGAAATCCTGGCGTACCCCGACTACAGTCTCCCATTCATCCTCTACACCGATGCCAGTAATGTAGGCTTGGGGGCAGTCCTGTCCCAGGTCCAGAACGGAAGGGAAAAAGTGATCGCCTACACCAGCAGAAAACTCCGGCCCACGGAAAGGAACCCTGAAAATTACAGCTCCTTCAAGCTTGAGTTCCTAGCCCTGGTGTGGGCCATTACTGAGCGATTCCGCCATTACCTCGCAGCAGCTAAGTTCACAGGCTATACGGACACAAATACATAAACCCATCTGGACACGGCCAAGCTGGTCGCTTTGGAGCAGCGGTGGGTGGCAAGGCTGTCTAATTATGACTTCACGATCAAGTACCGAGACGGCCGCAAGAACACCAACGCGGACGCGCTATCCTGGATGCAACACCTACCAGATGAGGGGTCGGAAGGCAATGATCTCGAAGAAATCGAGTTGCCCGCATTTCACCGGCCACTGGTCGAGAAGTTGCATGTCAAACAGCAACAGGCGAACCTGGACCCGCTACCCAGTCAGGGATGGCAAGAAGCCCAAGACCAAGTGCCTGCCGTCCAAGTGGTCAAGACCATGATTGAACAAGGTTCTGCTAGAATGGACCCTGCTGCTCCTCCCGAGGCCCAACGGCTGTGGAAGGAACGAGCCCGACTGCATCTGGACCAGGGGAAACTGTATCGGGAACTGATCAACCCGAAGACTCATGAGAAGGTTCGTCAGCTGGTGGTTCCTCAGGCTAGTGTGCCCACAGTCCTACGGGCTTACCATGACGGTGACGGGCACTTTGGTTGGAAGAAGCTGGAGATGCTGTTGAGAGAGCGATTCTATTGGAGTGGGATGCGGGAGTCTGTGGAGGCCTGGTGCCGAGAGTGTGGTCCCTGTGCACTGAGAAGAAGGGACGAGGCCAGCCAGAAGGCCCCTCTTTGCCCAATCATCACCCATCAGCCGCTGGAGTTGGTCGCCCTGGACCACGTCAAACTCCCCCTTAGCCGAAGTGGGTACACCTACGCCCTGACCATCATAGACCACTATTCGAGATTCATGGTGGTTGTCCCAGTCAAGGACCTGACCGGCCGTACCGCCGCTAGAACATTCCAGGCCTATTTTTGCCAACCGCACGGGTACCCAGAGAGGATGCTTACCGATCGGGGTCCGGCTATTGAAGCGGAGGTGTTTCAAGAATTCTGCCAGTTGTACGGCTGCAAGAAGATTCGGACCACGCCTTACCATGCCCAGACTAATGGCATGTGTGAGAAGGTGAACCATCTGGTCCTGGGTCTCCTTAAGACGCTACCGTTAGAAGAGCGGAACCAGTGGCCAGAAAAGCTGCCTGACCTGGTCGACATGTACAATAACATTCCCTCTAGCTCTACCAAATGTACACCAGCGTATTTGATGAGAGCCCGGCTGGGCCGGTTGCCGGTGGACCTAGAAATGGACTTGGAAGCTCCAGAGGCCCTCCCTTCGACTGCTGGATGGGACACTCGGCGGAGAGCGCAGTACCGACAAGTCCAGGAGTACGTAGAAAGGAACCTGTGTCGGAGCCGGGAACAGCAAGAACAGTACTTCAACAAGCGGGCTCCAGCTGGTCCCTTTAAACCTGGGGATGTAGTGCTAAAACGGAAAAGAAGAACCCATAAGCTTGATGACCAGTGGGAGAAAACCCCGTATGTCGTACAGCCTACTGAATGGGAGAATGAGAAAGCCTACCGGATCAGTCATGACCAGAGGAAGACTTCGGCCACAGTTTCCAGGGACCACCTGAAGAGGTGCCCATCTCCATTGAAGGTGGCAGCCGAAGTTCCGGCCCCCAGACCAACTGGGGAGAAAGAAAAAGAGGTGATCCACACAGTAATGGGTGATTTCCCAGCGGACTGGCCTACGCAAAATGGCGCAGTAATTATTCCGGTAATAATGTTCCCACAACCCGTGGAGGAAAAGGAAACGGGAGTAACCACCAGTGAACCAGTGCCCAGGGCTGCACCTGTACCTAACCCCCTTGGGTCTCTGCCTACCCCCCACGAAATACGGGAAGAGGAACAGGTTGTCTCCTCTGTCCCATCGCCTGTAACTACTGACATTGGGCCCCGAAGGTCCACCCGCTCCAACCTAGGTAGGCCCCAGCTTAGGTATAGGGAAACCGACATTTAGGGGTGCAACCTGCTGATTGTATAAATATGTGAGTGAATGACAATAATCATCCGAAAGATCATCTGATTATCTACTTGTTTATCCCGGCCGTTGCCGGCAAGTTGTCCCCGGAGGGACTCTGTGTGTTTTTAGCACCCACATGAGAAACTGCTCATGAACATGGCCGAGAACTAGTAGGCCACCCACGAACTTGTGGGTTTGTAAATTGTGTTGTGGGATGGATACCGTTGCCGCCTCCGGAGAGGCAGATTGGAGGAAGGGCCCGCAGCAGAGCAGGCTGGGGCCCGGCCACCACCAGGACCGGTGGCCATCCTCCGGGGGTCAGGGGTCCCCCTGGATTTGGGGTCCCCTGAAGTGACAGTCGGGTGCGAGTAACCGTACCCGTACCTGCTCGGGCAGCCTGAACCTGGACTGGGGTCAAGGGGTGCTGCCCACTTCTTAGGGGCAGCATCAGGGCTAGGTTGCTTGGGTGGGAGAGCGGAAGACATCCGTCATTATTAAAAATGTTTTTATGCGTAACATTCAAGTGACCTGACAAAGATGCTTATGTTTGATATGTTGACATGTTATTTATATTTTACAGTTGAAAAATTCAACCGGTGATGGACGGGCAGCCCGCGGACGGTCTGCATTTCACCAAGGGGGAATGTGGCGCCCTGAACTAGCCAGGTCGTCACAGGTAACACACACACACACACACCCACCCCCACTAGACAGTAACATTAGCCAAACACAAAATCCTTGTTGCCGCCCTCCAGGGTCTGATGTCCACACCAGGTGGGGCGGAGCCAAGCGGTTGGCCTCACCCACCGAGGAGTTCACAGGCCTGGAGGCGGGAAAAGGAGTCAGTTGAGTTGAGGAGTGAAGTTCAGGAGATTTAAGTGAGAGGAGTAAAGTGGAGAGTCTCTGGGTTTGTGGCCCAGGCACTGACAACAAGGTTGGCAGACGGTGGTGGCCGTCTGCAGGAGTGGTGAATCAATGCGAAACCGTAGGACCGGGGTCGGGCGGTGGCCCGCCGGTACCGACCGGGGAGCGAACTGAAGCAAGCACACACAGGCAGGGCCATCGGACCCCGGCTAGGCTTGGAGTCGCCGTCAACAGTCAAATCCGAGTGTGACAGGAACCCCAGGGGTTTCCTAATAGCCAAGACCCATTAGAAGGCAACCGTCCGCACCGTGAGGGTATACAGCTACCGCCTAAGGCTAGAGACCCAAGGGCCAGCGCCTGCGGCAAACGGGCTCCTCCGGCATCCATACACCGGGGAGCGGACTACCGTTGGGGACCCATCGTAGTCAAACAGTATACAAAGGTGCAGGGAAAGACAGCTGCCATCACCTGTCCGGGGAGAGACACTGCAGCCGGTTGCGGGATCCGTCCATCCAGCTGTTTGGTTTACCGAGGACTTTGTGCATCTCTTACTGAGTGAGTACACCCGTGCCATCCGGCCCCGCGCCGCCCTGTCCCTGCAACCCTGCACCTCACCAACCCTGCCTCCCCGTCACACCACCGAGCCCCGGGACCACCGACCCCTACCTACGGAGGGGGAAACAACATCCCAGCTGCTCCCTACCATCGCTCCCGGGATCCCCATCACCAGCAGCGGTGGTGCCCTTCTTCACCACAACCGTGGGTGGCGTCACAGATTAAATCCCCCAAACCAACCACCCTTTTCACTCACGGGCGAGGAGCGCCGCTCGAGTCCCTGGATCCGGCCCACCGCTCGAGCCACTGAGCAGCAGCCGCAGCAGCGCCGGACCCGAGCGTTAGCGAGCGCAGCAGCGGCGTCCTCCCCGCCCGCGACACATACAGTTCAGACAGTTTTTTCCTCTCCCTTTCTTTCATACTCCTACCATCTCCTTCATATGCTACATACATTATATTCATCAATTCATGAGTTGCTCATTTGCAATGTCTTTCCCTTGAGTTTGTCTTCCTAATAAAGTACAATATTAAAGGAGTTGTCCGACATAAACTCAAACATTATTTTTAAGCTAATCTGTGCTGTATTTGTGACGCCCTGGCAAAACAAGGTAGTCACAAAAAGTTTACATCCTCCTTGTTACCACCAGAAACCCACACTTAGGCCTCTTTCACACGTCCGTGTTTCCGGCATGTGTTTGATCCGTTTCCTCATGTGCTGGAGATACGGGCACACGTAGACCCATTTAAATCAATGGGTCTGCGCTCACATGCGTATTCTGCCACGGACCGTGTGAACGTGTGGAGTATACGTGTGCCCATGTGCTCCACACGTAGACATGTCCGTTTTTCTCCGGCATCAGGGGTGTCACACGTAACGCAAACAGACCACACGGAGGTGTTCCATGTGACACGCTCTGGAGAAAACACATGTGTCTGAGAAAATAATAAACTTTTCTCACCTTCTCCAGCACTGCTGTCTCTGCCATTGCTGTCTCTTGCTTCCGACCGCCGCTAATTGCATATTCACTTCACTGCGGCCAGAAGCAGCAGCAGCGGGGAGTCAGCAGGACCGGAAACCGAAGATCAGCACCACGGACTGCGAAGCCAGGGACAGGTGAGTAGAAAGTTCCCGTTCTCCGTGTGTTGTCACGGATAACGCACGGAGAACACACGTGTGCCATAAACACTGCTCACGGAGGGCAAAATGCACCTTTGACACGTCCATGAAAAACGTGCGGGGTTTTTCACGGACGTGTGAAAGAGGCCTTAGGCATAACACACAGCCATTAAACCCTAGCCACCCCCTCATGATAATAGGGATGCACCAGTGGGTGGGATCAGGCAGATGAAAACGCCCACCTAGGGATCCGGAGGTGTCAGAGGCGGGAACACAACAGGAACAGTCTGAGTCAGACAGAAGTGAAGTTCAAGTTGAAGTGTGAAGAGCTGACAGAAGTGTAGTTAGGGGTCGTAGCCCTTGGACTACCCGGGTCGCGGGAAACCTAAAGTGGACTGGGGCAGAGTTGTAGCCTGCCAGCACCGACAGCGGGAATCCGGTCTGGAGGCTGTGCACAGTCGGGGTCACTGGACCCTAGGGCGAGGAAGGTTGCAAGCCCCTCTCCAATTAACCAGCCGGGGACAAGGTTCCAGACTTTGTCCCATTAACTGCCCAGATAGAGCGAAACGGAAGCCCAACGCGGGGGATAGGGTGTCCATCAAAAAAAAACCACTGAAATCCCAAGGGTAAGCTTTCGCAGGCCACAGCTCCCAACACATACAGAACCGGGAGTGGACTTCTCCGTTCCATGCGAAGTCGTCCAGAAGGAAAGAAAAACACAAAGTGCAGGAGGATGGGATACCTGTTCATTAACCTGGGTGCGGGACCCGAATGCACCCTCCTAAGGCAGCCGGCCAGTGGTAACTTGGTTTACTACTGGACTTGTGTGAAATTACTGAACTGTGAGTACACCATTGTCCCCCGGTCCAGCCCGGCGCGCCACCTCCAGCAGCCATCACTCCCGTGTTCCATCCTCGGGCCCTGGGACTACACCTCCCCTACCCGTGGAGAGGATCCCACATTGCTGCCCCGCTCTATCAGCCCCGGGCGCCCCATCACCAGGCAGCGGTGGTGCCACCATCCCTCACCGCAACCCACAGGTGGCGTCACAGACACAACAACTCCCCTGTTAATATTCCCTTTCCGCCGGTTGTGAGGATGGGCGGCCGTGAGAGCCCGGGTCCAGTAACCACTCGAGCCACAGCAGCGAATCCAGAACCGAGCAGGCCCCCGAGAGAAGCGGTAGCGGCCCCCGCCCTAAACATATTGTCATATAAAATACCCCTACATTATATATTTTTTTGTTTTCTAAATTTAATTCCTCTTGAATTACCCCTTTATTCTCTGCAGATGCTTTATTTACCTGCAGCTCAACCAAACATGAAATCTTCCTGTGCCGAACCTCACAGTCAGATCTGGCACCTCCGGCCTCACTGTCCAGCCCCACCCTCTGCACACTCATTGGCTGTCAGTAATCTGCCCCAGCACTGACCTCTCATAACTACAGAACTGGAAGTAACAGCTCCACCTAGGGCTCTGCATCCCCCCACACAGCGCTCTGCGCCCTTCGTACGGCACTCTGTACCCCCCACACAGCGCCCTGCACCCCTCCACACAGCACTCTGCACCCCTCCACACAGTGTTTACCCCCTCCACACAGGGCTCTGCATCCCCTCCACACAGCATTTCCCCCCTCCACACATCGCTCTGCACCCCCCTACACAGTGCTCTTCAGCCCATGATAGCATTATGCGCCCCCACTGTGTAGGGAATAAATACTCACCTTTCCTCAGTCCCTGCCGCTGCTCCTCATTTGCCCGCTGTCTGTGCTCTGCCCATATCAGCACAGTACTGACCTATCAGACAGCACAGACAGCGAGACAGTGATGAGAAGTAGCGCTGCGCTCTCTCTCATCAGTGCTTTCAAATGTATTGGCATCTGTGATGACACCACCGCCGCTATGCCCCCCCTCAGCTCACAGGCCCCACAGCAGTGGCGTGGGAGAGTACGGAATGTGTGGGAGGGTTTGGAGGAAGGGGACGGGGACTCCAGCGCACTGTACCTGCCTAGCAGGGCGGCTACATGACGACGGCTGTGATGCCCATCTACAAGGCGAGCATAAGCTCCCGCCCCTGTCGTTGTGACATCACAGGAATTTGAAAATCCCTGCAGGAGCGGTCACATGATCGCTCTGAGCCGGGGGAGAGGGGCTGACAGTAGGGCAGGTAGGTAGTCACTATCTACTTACCTGCCCCAATGTAGCCCGATAATGCAATAAACAAAAATTAGCCGGATAACCCCTTTAACAAGTTTGCCCAATGCATGGCGTGATAGTGTTTTCTGCTCAATCTGTGATATGTGCCTCTTTTAAATGTATTTATATTTATCAGCTGATTCATTATAGATTAATTTGTTTTAGTTTATGGCTTCTACTTCTATTTTTGCAGGTTTTGCTTAATTGCCGGAGAGCCTTTTCTATTTATATTATCAGGCACAGGTATTTTTTGTTTTCTTTTTTAAAGGAATAAAGACTTTACACTGAAATAAGTGCAATTTTCTTAATTACAGGTAACCTCTAACATACAGTTGAAACCAGAAGTTTCCGTCCCCTCTCTATAAAGACACATCTGCAGGTTTTTCTCACTATCTAACATGTAATCAGAGTAAACCTTTCCCGTCTTAAGGCTACTTTACACACTGCGATATCGGTCCCGATATCGCTAGTGTGGGTACCCGCCCCCATCTGTTGCGCGACACGGGCAAATCGCTGCCCATGTCGCACAACATCGCGCAGACCCGTCACACACACATACCTGTCCGGCGACGTCGCTGTGACCGGCGAACCGCCTCCTTTCTAAGGGGGCGGTCCGTGCGGCGTCACAGCGACGTCACTGAAACATCACTGAACCGCCGCCCAATAGCAGCGGAGGGGCGGAGATGAGCGGGACGTAACATCCCGCCCACCTCCTTCCTTCCGCATAGCAGCCGGGAGGCAGGTAAGGGGAGCTTCCTCGTTCCTGCGGCGTCACACGCAGCGATGTGTGCTGCCGCAGGAACGAGGAACAACCTCGTTACTGCTGCAGTAACGAGATTTGAGAATGGACCCCCGTGTCGCCGATTAGCGATTTTGCACGTTTTTGCAACGATGCAAAATCGCTTATCGGTGTCACACGCAACGGCATCGCTAATGCGGCCGGATGTGCGTCACGAATTCCGTGACCCCAACGACTCCGCATTAGCGATGTCGTAGCGTGTAAAGCCCGCTTTAGGTCAACTAGCAACCAAATTTATTTGCATTTACCAAATGCCAGAATAATGAGAGATATTATTTTAAGGCATTTTTATTACTTTCTGCAAAGTCAAACGTTTACTTGCACTAAGAGTACTGTGCCTTTAAACAATATGGGACAGCCCATATGATGATGTCATGTCTTTGGAAGCTTCTGACATCTGAATTAATTAGAGACACACCTGTGGATGTATTTTTATGCGCACCTGAAACACACTGTTTTTTGTGTAGCATCATGGGAAAGTCAAAAGAAATCAGCCAAGATCTCAGGATGAGAATTTTGGACTTGCACAAGTCTGGTTCATCTTTGGGTTCAATTTACAGATACCTGATGGTGCCTCATTCATCTGTACAAATAATTATACACAAGTACAAACAAGATGGGAATATCCAGCCATCATACCGGTCAGGAAGAAGACTGGTTCTGTGTACCAGAGATGAATGTGCTTTGGACAGACATGTGCATATCAACCCAAGAACAAAAACAAAAGACCTTGTGAGATGCTGGCGGAAGCTGGTAAGTTGTGTCATTATCCACAAGAAAACGTGTAGTCTATCAACATGGGCTGAAAGACCGCTCTGCCAGAAAGAAGCCGTTACTCCAAAAGAAACATAAGCCATATTAATGTTTGCAAATGCACACAGGAACAAAGACTTTAATTTTTGGAGACATGTCCTGTGGTCTGACAAAACTTGATTGCACTGTTTTACCATAAAGGCCATCATTCATTACATTTGGAGTAAAAAGGGAGAAGCTTTGAAGCCACAGAACACCATCCCAACTATGAAACACGGTGGTTAGCTGCATCATGTTGTGTGGTTTTTTTGCTGCACGAGGAACTGTGGCTCATCAGAAAATAGATGGCATCATGAGGAAAGAAGATTATATAGCAATACTGAAGCAACATCTCAAAACATTAGCCAGGAATTTAAAGCTTAGGTGGAAATGGGTTATCCAAATGGACAATAACCTGAAGCGTACTGCCAAACTGGTTACAAAGTGGCTTAAGGATAACAAAGTCAATGTTTTGGAGTGGCCATCACAAAGCCCTGATCTCCGTCGTATTGAATGTTTATGGGCAAAGCTGAAAAGGCCGATGCGAGCAAGGTGACCTACAAACATGGCTCAGTTACACCAGTTCTCTAAGGAGGAATCAGCCTATCTAAAACATTTCCCCCAAATCATACAGTTTAAGGGCAATGGTATGAAATGAAATGTATGTAAACTTTTGAATTTGCAGAAAGTAATAAAAAATACCTTAAAACATTCTTTCTCTCTTATTATTCTGTTATTTGGCAAATATAAATAATTTTTGGTTCCTAATTGACCTAAAATGGGAAAAGTTTATTCTGATTTCATATCAGATAGGGAGAAAAACCTGCAGATGTGTCTTTATAGAGAGGGGAGGGAAAACCTGCAGATCTGTCTTTATAGAGAGCGGAGGGAAAAACCTGCATATGTGTCTTTATAGAGAGCGGAGGGAAAACCTGCAGATCTGTCTTTATAGAGAGCGGAGGGAAAACCTGCAGATCTGTCTTTATAGAGAGCGGAGGGAAAAACCTGCATATGTGTCTTTATAGAGAGCGGAGGGAAAACCTGCAGATGTGTCTTTATAGAGAGCTGAGGGAAAAACCTGCAGATGTGTCTTTATAGAGAGCGGAGGGAAAAACCTGCAGATGTGTCATTTTACTTAGTGTATATAAACTTCTGGTTTCAATTGTATGTAAAATTCAGTTTTTCAAGACAAAATGTCTTAAAGGGAACCTGTCATCAGATTTGTCCCCTGTAAACTGACGCCACCACTAGTCAGCTCTTGCATACAGCACTCTATAATACTGTATATAAGAGCCCAGGCCAATCTGTATAACAGAAAGACACCTTTATTATACCCACCTGTGGGGCGGTCGGATCCAATGGGCGTTGCTGGTCTCGGTTCTACGCCTCTTATCGTCTTGTGATCAGTGTCCTTCTTCCCTGCTCCTTGTGGATGACGCATTCTATGTCATCTACACAGAGTCCTCCATAGGGCTCCTGCGCATGCACACTTGTCTCTGCCCTGCTGAGAGCAAATCAAAGTATTGTAGTGCGCATGCGCGAGATAGGTCTAGTCACTCACTCTTCCCACAGGCAAGCATTTTATGGGCAAAGATATTAATCAGCTTATGAGAAAGCCTGCTCTAACAAAATAAAGTTGCCAAACCTTTTAAGAATTATTTCGATGGCCACCTGTGTTGCTAGTCACTACTCACGGGCTAGCCTTGAGGATGGGTTGTTGAGACTTCTGGGGTAAGATAAAAAAAGGGCTTGTCATAAACACAGGGGTAAGACAAAGGCATAGCCAGGTTCAAGGCAAAGGAGATAGGCAAACAGGTCATAAGAAGCGAGGTCAAAGTTGGATAACAATAGATCAGAGACAGAGCACCGGAACACAAGTCACACTACCAAGCTAAACAACAACTGGCAGTGATCGGAGGCAGATAGACAGCTAAATATCCTGTTAATCTCTTCAACAGTAGACACATGAAGGAAACTCCTCACATCATGACCCTGAATGGGTGGCTGGACTGTCACTTAACATTAAATGTAGAAACTTGGCACTCAAGATCAATATTACTTTTATTGCCAGCACAAGCACAGACGTTTCGGTCAAAAGACCTTCATCATTGTGCGTACAGAGGCAGTGCCACATAGACAGCGTTGGACACCACGCCATACCCAGCTATGCCGCTTGCCACGCTACAATACTTTCTGAGAACCCTCTGCACGCACACTGATGAAGGTCTTTTGACCGAAACGTCTGTGCTTGTGCTGGTCCTATAAGTTCTCCACAATACAAACCACTATTCCCATTGATCTTGAGTGCCAAGTTTCTACATCCACTTGATACGGTTTTGGACCCTACTTGTGCACCACCCCAGAAGTACTGTGTGTATCAACTTGATAAGTGTCACGTAACACTGACAGCTTAGCATGACCCAGCCTCCGATAGAATGGCTGAGCTTTCTAGCGCTAAAGTGACAGCTCAACATGCCCCTGCCCAAGATTGGACAGCTGAACTGTCACTCACTGTGTCCAATCACACCAATAGGAGGAATCATGATAGAAGCCCCAGGTTTCTAGTATAAAAGCTTTGCTGAATCGGTGTCGTACTCGGTCTTTTTAAATTTTCTCCAGATTATTAAATTGGACTTGAACCTATTTAGCGATATTTTTCAATAATACTTTATTGCATAATGGAGCTTATATTTTTGTCATTTAACATAAACATTACAAGTGAGAAATGGGAGTCTATGAGCCTTGTTTCAAAAGAATTGATTTTATGTTGAAAGTGTCATTAGACATCAAGCCTTGTCAAACTGAACCGGCAATGACATGAGTAATGGGATAAAATGTTATCTGATAGCCGTGCCGACTTCAGTATAACTTGCATAACAATTTGCCATTGTCTCTACCAATTAACACTTTGCAAGGAAAGCTCATGGCTCAAAATAAATGTTTCAGACAATACAAGGACTTAATCAATAATTAATCTGTATTATTAGACTTGCCAGCAATTGATACAACCATAGACGTAAGCTGCTTAGATCATTGCCAATTAAGACGCTGAACTCTTTGCAGATGGAGTCAAATGTTTTCTCTATACCACATGGCATTGGTGTAAATATAAAATGCGAATTGAATGATACTGAAACAGATGTGGGCAACAAAACATTACTGGCACTAAAAAGAAAAAATGGAGGACAGAATTCAGGATACAAAACTGACTGAGAGAAAATTCCTGCTTATTCTGAGCTTAAAGGTCAGCACACATGGCGAGTAATACGGAGTGAGTGTAGTGCGATAAAACAAATCGCGGTCCTCTCGGACCGATATTACTCTATGGGGTTGCTCCCATGAGTGATTGTTTTCTTAGCCCTAATCGGACTAAGAAAACAGTTGCAGCATGCTGCAGGTGTAATGCGATCCTTAACACTTGCATCCATTCAAGTTTATGGGGAGATAGAAAAATCTCATTGCTCTCGCACCGTTGTAATGCCAGAGCAGTGCCATTCTCGCATCAGCCGGCTACAGAGGAGATAGGGAGATAAATCCCTCTCCCTCCTCCGCAGTGCTGGCCCTCCCCTCCGCAACTGTGGTCTGATCGCATGATCGGACCACAGTCGCATGACACTCTCATGACACTCGGCTACCGCTGTACTGCGAGCGTGAGCCGAGTGTCACGCCAGCACTCGTATTAATCCCTGTGTGGCCTCAGCCTATGAGTCCAATCTTATTGGTGATTGACAACTTTCAGTGTTAAGCGGGCTTTACACACAACGACATCGCTAGAGATGTCGCTGGTGAAAGCACCCACTCCCGTCGGTTGTGTGTCACGGGCAAATTGCTGCCCGTGGCGCACAACATTGCTCGGACTCGTCATACATACTTACCTGCCTAGCGAAGTCGCTCTGGCCGGCGAACCTCCTCCTTTCTAAGGGGGCGGTTCGTGCGGCATCACTAAGCAGCAACCCAATAGAAGCGGAGGGGCGGAGATGAGCGGGACGAACATCCCGCCCACCTCCTTCCTTCCTCATTGCGGGCGGCCACAGGGACAGTGATGTTCCTCGTTCCTGTGTTGTCACACATAGCAATGTGTGCTGCCGCAGGAACGACGAACAATCTGTGTCCTGCAATGGCAACGATAATCTGAATTAGAACGACCGGTCAACGATCAACGATTAGGTGAGTAATTTTGATCGTTTAACGGTCGTTCGTACGTTTCACACGCAACGACGTCGCTAACAAGGCCGGATGTGCGTCAGAAATTCCGTGTCCCCAACGACATCTCATTAGCAATGTCGTTGCGTGTAAACCCCGCTTTAGTGTTCATCCAAAGACAGCTGCCAATCACCGATAACTCCACCCCTGGACTCTAAAGTCAAGAATGAACATTAATGAATATAACACAAATATACTGGTTAGATAATTACCAATGGTTATTCAAGAGAGTCATGGAAAATTAAACTGTTATGGGCATTTTGGGAGCATTTAAGTATAGAAGGGCTCGGCTTAAAGGGGTTCTCCACTACTTCTACACAGATGACCTATCCTTAGGATAGGTCATCAATGTCTTATCGGCCAAGGTCTGGCCACGCCCTTGCCAATCAACTGTCCCTAGTCCCGGCGACGGCAGCAGGCAGCTGGGTACTGCACATCCAACTCCCATTCTAATTAATAGGAGGTGGATGTGCAGTACCTGGCCGCGGCCACTAACAGAAGACAGAGCTGCTCCAAAACTAAGCATTTCCGGCTGGCAGCTGCCACCGCCGGGACCGAGAACAGCTGATCAGCTGGGATGCTGGATATTGGACCCTGGCCAATCAGACATTGATAACCCATCCTAAGGGGTACTTTGCACACTACGACATCGCAGCTGCGATGTCGGTGGGGTCAAATCGAAAGTGACACACATCTGGCGTCGTTGTCGACATCTGAGTAAGTGAATCGTTTTTACTACGATTAACGAGCGCATAAGTGTCGAAATTGTATGATCGGTGTAGTGTCGGGCATTTCCATAATGTCGCTGCAGCAACAGGTACGATGTTGTTCCTCGTTCCTGCGGCAGCAAACATCGCTGTGTATGAAGCCGCAGGAGTGAGGAACATCTCCTTACCTGCATCCCGGCTGCAATGAGGAAGGAAGGGGGTGGGCAGGATGTTTACATCCCGCTCATCTCCGCCCCTCTGCTTCTATTGGCCGCCTGCCATGTGACGTCGCTGTGACGCCGCACGACCCGCCCCCTTAGGAAGGAGGCAGTTCACCGGCCAGAGCGACATCACAGGGCAGGTGAGTGCATGTGAAGCTGCCATAGCGATAATGTTCGCTACGGCAGCTATCACAAGATATCGCATGTGCGACGGGGCGGGGACTATCGCGCTCGGCATCGCTACAATTGGATTGCGATGTCGTAGTGTGCAAAGTACCCCTAAGGGTAGGTTATCGAGGTACATGTAGTGGACAACCCCTTTAACAATTCTTGTGTTATAGGAGATGTCCTTATATGAGAGGTCCTTACATGAGATGACCTTATATGAGATGTGCTTTTGACTGCCTCAGGAACTATGATGAGCCAATAAACTAAAATTAAAATTTGCCATTTTTCCTGAATTTGCCTGGGAAATGCAATTCATATGGAAGCTATTTGATGATTGATAATCAATTGTTCCTTATGCTCTGATTCATCTGCAGACACCAGAGTATAAAAAGCAAAGGGTGAAAAATAACTGTCCTGCTGTCGTAACCTTCTTCAATTCCTCAAGGCAACTTTGGCTTCCGGCGGCAAGTAGACATCCTGTAGGATAAAAACATGTCCCAACATGCATCGCTCAAAGCCTAGTGAGCTTCTGGGGTGACACACTTTATGACTTTGAGATGTCACAATAAGCCTTATGATTTCAGCGTCCTGTCCCTTCCTCGCCTTGTAATAACAGAGACAGGAAGAGGAAGGCCAGGCAGGCAGACAGACAGGGGCTGGAATAACTATCAAAACCCGACCCACCTATTAGCTATTCTGTAGCTGCTATCAATCAAATAACAGTGCATTTCACAATCTTTACTTGCTTTTATTTCAGAAACTATACATCCGATCTCACAACTAAAGGTATGCATAGAATCAGCATGATAGCGCCAGTATAGCACTGGCTTTAGTTTATATAGTAAAATCCTGGTGGGTGGTCCTCTTTAATTTGCCTTGAACAAAATTGCTCTTCTCAATTCAGGAATGGAGGCGAGGTATTAGAAGAATACTGTATAGATGCAATATTTGTGTATGACCACAGCTCTTTGTATACCGTAAAATATTTAATCTGCAGAATTTACATTTCTGAACTATTCTAACAGATATTAATTTTGTCAGATATTCCTCCATTAAATGCTGCTCTTGGACCAAACAACTGATTTGATGGAGGTGAAAGAACTGTAATAACAGAATATGTCATGCTTTAAACATTAGTTTCATGATTTTATATATGCTTGGTAGAGTTTCAAATTTAAGCCTAAAACACACACTGTGAGCAATCCTGTTGTAAATGCCAAGACACAGGTAATCTGAACTGTTTCTGACAAGACACTGGATAACAAAGGGAAAACAACTGATGCAATCAGAGAAGTGATACAACAAGTAGTTATAAATATACAAGAAACCACCAAGTCTTCAATGTATTCAACATATGCAGGTAATAGGTGGCCATGTATTCACTTGAGCATGAATCCATCCTATGCACATATTCCAAAAGAAAATGGGATGTTTTATTTTCTTTTATCTTCAGTGATACATTTCCATTTCCATGGGGTAACCATAGCAATAGTCGCTGGGGTCCTGAAGGCTCTGCATTCTAATTGTGAGGCAAATTGAAGATAGGAGCACAGGCTGCAATGGTCATTATCAGGTTGGTGCCATATAGGATTAGGGGGTCTTCCTTCAATGACAAGAGCACATATTGCATAAATCCACAGTCCTCAACAGTAGAACAAATCCTTCCAAAAGTTCTATTTCCAAAAAAAAAGAACTATCAAGCCTCAGATTTGATCTTGCTTCCTCCTGTACTGTGGTCTTTTTCACTCTCCAGTGGACCAGTCAAGATTAGTCGCTGTCCAGGTCCTGAACTAATAGTTTTTGTTTTTACACATTTTGTATTCATTGCCTTTCTGCCAATAAGTGTTTCCTATTGTGATGCTACCACTATAGGGCGCAGGAACACAGGGTGGATGTAATGCTCCTAAGTGCGGTTTGGCGCAAGCCCACTAGAGGTCACTAGCACTAGAGCAGGGATGTAATAGCGAGGTCGGTTAGCCGAAGGTCAGTGCCGGGATGTCACGTCAAGAACAGAGGAGCAAGCGAAGCTGAAGTCAGATGAGAGCCGAGAGTCGGAAGCCAGGAGATCATGTCAAGAGGTGAAGGGAAGCAAAGCTGTAGTCAGTGGACAAACCAGTGTCAGATGGCAGGGAGAAAAGTAAGTATAGAGGAGGTAGTGGAGCAAGAAAAAAAATCAGAAAGAGAAGAGGAAGACCCAGAAGTCAAACAAGACGAGACAGGCGGATGTCAGGGAAGGAGTACTGGGTAGCGGGAAACCGGGAAGACAAACAAGGCAGGACAGAAGGAGGTCAGGGAAGGAGTACTGTGCAAAACAGGACTGCTGCGGAAACACCATCACATGTCTCAACGCTGGCACGAAACTAGCCAGGTCTTTCACCGGGAAGGAACAACCATGGGAAGGGCAGTCTCCAGTCAAGGAAACCACCTATGCCAAAACATGGTATCCATCCACAGACAGTTGTTTCGGGGTATTTGTTCCTCATCAGTGTGGAGTAGGAAACTGGCTAGTGGGAGCAATGCCTAGTAAAAGACTACATAAGCAAGGATGATTGACTTTAGGGAGATCAACATCCAGCACATGTGATGGTGTTTCCGCGGCAGTCCTGTTTTGCATATTTTCCCAGGGAGCCTTGTTCTAGAATCACTGCGTTGAGAAACACGTGATTGTGTCTCCGTGGTGCTGGATGTTGATCTCCCTAAGGTCAATCATCCTTACTTATGTAGGGAAGGAGTACTAGCTAGCGGGAAAAGATCTGACAAACTCATGGAGACCAGGAAGCGCACACTGCAAAGCAGGAACTATTACTGGTGGCGTTCCAAAGGAATCCACTCCAAGATATACCAGCGTGAGTCCCGGAATGAGGTAGAACAGAATAGGCTCCTCCCAAACGACCTAACCCCCGGAGAATACCGACAGCAGGACAACAAACACATACCGTGTCTCTGCACGAGCAGAGCCAAGAGTCATGACACCTATACTGTAACTTAGACTGCCCAAATGTAACTATATAAGGCTTCCCTGGGCTTCCATTCCCCACTGGTTTTATATATATATATATATTTATATATGTATATATATATATATATATATATATATATATATATAATGTATGTGAGTGATGTATGTGGAGCTACAGCCTGTTGGTTTTGTGTTTCTCCTGGATTATTATTTACTTTTGGTTTACCTAATTTTTGCTCTGCACTTTTTTGAGCTCAGACGCTTAGAGATTACGTAAGGTATTAAACCTGGCCGCTGATATAGTGAACCTTGATGCCCTCCTTTTCTATAGTACTGCACACACCATGCAGAAGTATTGATGAAGGTCTGCAATTGCAACCTTCCAATAAGGCTCCCTAGTTCCCTGATGAATCCTTTTCAATAAGGAGGAAATGCATCAGGACGGTAAAAAATTTGTAGGATAGTCACCATCATACCTGAGTGTTGCCCTTGTCAGGGCGGTAGTCTTTTGCATGGGGCATTACAGGGTAATATAGACTCATCCCCTTCCCTTGGAACTGAATACTGCCGCCTGATTTAATCTAGTGGTCTCCTGGTCTGCAACAAATGGGTGAGATCAACTCTATTTTATGCACTTTATGTGTGGTTTTCACACTGCTTTTACATAGCACCTAGTCACTTTAGTTCATGGTATATTAATATTATCCAATAAAGTTATATTTTAATGCTCATTGCTATATTCTAATAACTGCAAAATGTGATATATGTTCCCAACTACTGGGTAAGGCTATATATATTTTACTCTGCACCTTCCCCCGTTTTTTTAAGGAGGTATGTGGAACCCTCGAGGACTGCTTAAAGAGCTACTGGTCATCTGAGTTATCTGGTTGGGGTTGTTTCAGTCTGCGCAGGGACTTTTAGGGACTACTCAGCTGGGACCTCCTAGTCTGTATAAGAACTGGGCAAATTAAGACGTACTATTCTTAGTATACCCTTATTTTTCATTATTTACCACATGTGCACTATTGTGCTTATAACAAGAACCTGTACTGGAAAAACAAAAATATTACATTCAACCTTATAAATGCCACAACACTGTGCCAAATGTACACAAGTATGTAATTTCAAATACTGCAGTAGAACTATACATTTCATGAATAATGCTTCCACAGATTGCAAATGAAAACCACAAATTCATCACCACAATACTAGATACCTACTAAATGCATACTAGAGCAAGGAAGGAATGTTTCTTGTGTAGCAAGCAGCCTCTTGTTCATTTCATTCATAAAGTAGCCTAAGGCCAGCTCTAGTAAATGGCTGCTCCCTCTCCCCAGTCCTGCGTGCTCACTGCCTGGGGATATCCCATGACTCTGCTCTCCTTCAAGCCACACATCCAAGCACTTTCCACCACATGCCGACTTCAACTCAAAAATATTTGCTGGATCCGTACATTCCTTGACCAAGAATTTGCAAAAACACTAGTGCATGCTCTCATTATCTCCCGCTTGGACTACTGTAACCTCCTGCTCTGTGCCTCCTTTCTAACACTCTTACTCCCCTCAATCTTTCGTAAAATATACTGCCTCACTAATCCATCAGTCCCCTGCTATTCCCCGGCCTCTCCTCTCTGCCAATCTCTTCACTAGCTTACCATTACCCAAACACTCCATTTCATAACACAATGCATGACATACAAAGGCACCTGCAATCTATCTCCTCCTTACATCTGTGACCTAGTCTCCAGGTACTTACCTATATGCAACCTTCAATCCTCACAAGATCTCCTTCCCTACTCCCCTCTCATCTCCTCTTCCCACAATCGCATCTAAGATTTTTCCCGTGTATCTTCCATACTCTGGAACTCTTTACCCCAGCATATCAGACTCTCACCTAACGTGGAAAACTTCAAAAGGAACCTGAAGACCCACCTCTTTCAACAAGCCTACAACCTGCAGTAACCCTCAGTCCTCCATAGTGCCACACAGCCTGCTCTACCCTCACCTACTCTACCATCACCCCTTCCCTGTAGACTGTGAGCCCTCGTGGGTAGGGTTCTCTCTCCTCTTGTAGACTGTGAGCCCTCGTGGGTAGGGTTCTCTCTCCTCTTGTAGACTGTGAGCCCTCGTGGGCAGGGTCCTCTCTCCTCCTGTAGACTGTGAGCCCTCGTGGGTAGGGCCCGCTCCCCTCCAGTAGACTGTGAGTCCTCGTGGGCAGGGTCCTCTCTCCTTCTGTAGACTGTGAGCCCTCGCGGGCAGGGTCCTCTCTCCTCCTGTAGACTGTGAGCCCTCGTGGGCAGGGTCCTCTCTCCTCCTGTAGACTGTGAGCCCTGAGGGCAGGGTCCTCTCGCCTCCTGTAGACTGTGAGCCCTCACGGGCAGGGTCCTCTCTCCTCCTGTAGACTGTGAGCCCTGAGGGCAGGGTCCTCTCTCCTCCTGTAGACTGTGAGCCCTCACGGGCAGGGTCCTCTCTCCTCCTGTACCAGTCTGTGACTTGTATTGTTTATGATTATTGTACTTGTCTATGTATGTCCCTTTTTCACATGCAAAGCGCCATGGAATAAATGGCTCTAAAATAATAAATAATAATAATATTTCACAAATCTTTTTATTCACTGACATCCATGAAATTATTATTAAAAGGAGTTGTCCATCGCTGAATTGAAAAGGAAAAAAACTTTTAGAATACTGTAAAATAATATAATAGTAAACTCACTTTTATGATCTACTTTTTTTATCTAACACTGCCTGGTTCCTTGCCGGTTTCCATATAGCCGGTTCCAGTCGAACAGGCTAATGAATGTTGTAGTTTTAAAGGGAACCTGTCAAGTGTAAAAATGCTATTAACCTGCAGATATGGGGTTAATCTGCAGGTTAATAGCATCTGAAAACTGCCCGGTACGTGCGCATTAAACTCTGCTGTAGGGAGGAAATGATCTTTATTCCTCCCGTCAGCATTCAGGCTTCAGTCACAGAGGAGGCGCCGGTGTGTGTTTAGTCACTGCTCAGTGTATAGGGAGGGGCAGCTGTAACCGCGCCCACCGTGCTGACTCACAACCACTCAGCATTAGAGCTGTGGTGGGCAGTTACAGCCGCTACTCTGTATACACAGAGACTGAACCCGCACCAGTACTGACACCATGACTGAAACCCAAAAATGTATTTCCTCCGAGCAGCAGGGTTAAATGTGAAGAAGCCAGACAGGTTTCAAACACTATTAACCTGCAGATTAACCCCCCATCTGCAGGTTATTAGTGGTTTTTACATGTGGCACTTTCCCTTTAAAGCATCAGTGACTTAATTCCGGCAAAACTTTGGGAGCTGTGTGACATTTGCACCAACTACTTGACTATTTTAGTGTTTTTAGGAGGTTACGAAGGTGACATTTAATGGAGAATTTGTGATATCCCTTATCTTCTCATCTGTAATTGGATTTTCCTGTTTAAATAATCCAGAGAAGAAACCTTTAATAGATTGGCTTTTCTCTCATTATCTTCTACAGTTATACCAAGATTATTTTTGAAGGGGTAACATTATCTTTGAATTCCTTATTGTTTATGTAGTGCACAAAAATTTTTGGATTATTTTCAGTTTCTTTGACTTCCTGCTTCAATATTTGCTACCTTGATTTGTTCTGGGCTATTTTTATGCATAATTTATTTATTTTACATATAAATATATATATGCGTGTGTGTATGTATGTGTGTGTGTGTGTGTGTGTGTGTGTGTGTGTGTGTGTGTGTATATATATATATATATATATATATATATATATATATATATATATATATATATATATATATATATGTCGCGGGCGGGGAGGGGAGCTCACCACGCTCGGGTCCGGCACTGCTGCTGCTTAGCTTGCTGCTCGGTCGGTGGCTCGAGCGGTGGGCCGGATCCCGGGGACTCGAGCGGTGCTCCTCGCCCGTGAGTGAAAAGGGGAATGGTTTTGGGGATTTATTGTCCGTGACGCCACCCACGGTTTGTGGTGAGGTTCGGACACCACCGCTGCTCTGTACGGGGATCCCGGGAGCGTTGACAGGGAGCAGTTGAGATGTTTTCTCCCCTCCGTGGGTAGGGGGGTTTTGTGGTCCCGGGGCCCGGTGGTGGAGGTCGGAAGGTGGGTTGCGGGGCTTGGCCGGTTGCAGGGTCGCGGGGCAGCGCAGTGCCAGACGGCACGGTGGTACTCACTCAGCCAGTAACGCACACGGAGTCTCTGATGAAACAAACGGCTGGATGGACGGGTCCCACAGGCGGCTGTGGTGTTTTTCCCCTGACCCCAGTTTGGTAGTGTAAGTCCTTTCCTGCACCTCCTCCTGTGCTCCGGTTTCCAGCTGGCTCCCCGGTTCGGTACCGGTGGGCCACCACCCAACCCCAGCTCCCTACGGTTTCCCCAAGACTGTCTTCCCGGCTCCCGCAGATGGCCACTACCGTCTGCCTGACTGCTACACGAGGGCCCTAGGCTCCAACCTAGGTCCCCGTCTGCTTCTGCCACTCTGCACACCTCCTCTCCCTTCCTCTGCCTGGACTTGTCTGCGTTGTTTCCTGCCTCAGACCAGCTAGACTCCTCGGTGGGCGTGTCCATCTGCCTGACTCCGCCCACCTATGTTATGTTCTCGGTTCTGGTGGCTTCCCACCGGTAACCCGCTCCCCAGCTTGGATGGAGGCTGAGGGGGCCCCTTTTGCCCGCAGGCTCTGGCCCTGGGAACTGTAGCCTTGGCGGTGACTGTGTTTCCCTCTACGGTTTGAGCGGTTGCCTTCAATCGGGTCTTGACTGCTGGGAAACCCCGGAGGTACCCTTCGCTAACGGATTTGACCGGTTTTACGGCGACTCCTAGCCTGGTCGGGGTCCGTAGGCCCTGCCGAATAGTGCTGGCTTCTGTTCGCTCCCTGACCCGGGACCGGCTATATATATTTAGTGCCTTGTCACTATCTTCTTGCGTCGCTTCTCTGAATGCTTTCTTTTGGTCACTAAGGCTGCTTTCACACATCCGATTTTTCCTGTTCGGCACAATCTGGCGCTTTGCAGAAAAAACGCAACAGGTTCTTTTTTACGCCGGTTGCGGGTTTTTTTGCATAGACTTACATTAGTGCAGTATTGTGCCGCATGTGGCTTGCTTTCCGTCCGTTTTTTTTGCCACATGCGGCAGATTTAGCCGATGCGGCGGCCGGATGGAACGTTGCCTGGCACGTTTTTTTGTCCGGCAAAAAAATGCATTGCGCCGCATCCGGCCGATGCGGCGCGATTTGCAATGCATGCCTATGGACGCCGCATGCGGCATCCTGCGGCAAAAATTGCATACGGCTGCCGCATGCGTTTTTTTTTCCACTGCGCATGCTCAGTAGCCTGCCGCAAGTGGCAAAAACCGGACGGGCTGCATGTAAAAAACTTATGCAAAGGATGCGGTATTGTCGACGCATCCGTTGCATAGGTTTTAGAGCCGGATTGGCCGGCTCTGCTAAAACCGGATGTGTGAAAGCAGCCTAATTGCGTCCCTTATAGCTCTATTTACCCATAATGATTTTCTCCAATTTGTAACATGCTGGAAGCTCAGTGGTTAACACTGTGTGGTGGCTCAGTGGCTAGCGCTGCGGTCTTGCAACGCTGGGGTCCTGGGTTAAAATCTCACCAAGTACAACATCTGCAAGGAGCTTGCATGTTCTCCCTATGTTTGCGTGGGTTTCCTCCCATACTCCAAAGACATAGTGATAGGGAATTTACATTGTGAGCCCCAATGGGGATAGTGATGATGAAGTATGTAAAGCGCTTTGTAGCTAATGGCGTTCTATAAGTGAATAATCATTATTATTATTCTATAGGGTATATGTTGTGCACAGAACCATTGATGAGTGAATATTTTGAAATTCAAACTGGAAACAAATTCAATTCGATTCACTGTTAATTAAAAGTACTTCCAGGCCTCCAATTTTGCTGAAAGACACATATGACCCTATTTCCTTCTTCACTGCTCTGTTGTGACACATAAGCTGTACATTCACTTCACAGATTCATACTTTTTTCTCCACATCTTCATGGCTAAACTGTAAGCCCTGATGTCCTCATAGTATGCAGATGGCTGGAGACTTTTTTCAAATGGCTGCTGCACTTCCAACTTCTGCTTTTATATAGGCTATGTGTTATGCTTGTAGGGTAAGCATGGTATTAGTTCATCCACTGGACCGAAAGTACTATTCACTTGCCTGGAGGAGCGAACTGGACCAGCCGCCGAGTCTTCACTACTGCCACCTCTAGTGGCAGTAGGTACACGCGTTGGTCAGCAGCCGACAGAGGGCAGCCCCAGGGGATCTGCAGTTCCTTGGCAGCTGGCACCATGGTTTCAATACAGTCTCTTGTAATAGCAACAGCAGCAGCAGCTTGCGTGGATTCAGCCGGTATGGATGGATGGATGCAGTAGCAGCAGCCAATGAGGATACTTGCAGCAGCAGGTATCGTGATAGGCGGCCGGCATTGATATTTACAGCGATGGGTATCAATGAAGCTGGCCTGTGTGGTTGGTTGCAGCAGCAGGCAGCAGACTGGTAGGGCACTGAAGCACAGATACAAGTCAGCAGCAGAACTCAGCACAATGACAACAGCAGCACAATGAGACCTGAGAATTAGCAACGTAGGAACTCGTTGCCCAGGCACCTATGTGAAGGTGAAGGTGCCTTAAATACCTGAAACCTCTCAGCTGCCTTAAGAGGCATTTCCAGGTAATAGTGCACTGGCCCTTTAATAAAAAGTGCCTGGTCGTACGCGAACCCTACGGGCATTCTCAGGAGGCCTGTGTGTTGTGTATAGACCTCGGGAAAACATCAGCATGAACCAAGGACAGGGCAGCCGCCACAGGATGGCCAGGTAGGTGAGATAACCAATGTCCCAGCTGGGGGAGGAGGGCAGGACCGCACGGGTATGCCGGTATGGGAGTTACACTATGATAGTCCCTAGTAGAGTTGAGCGCGGTTCAAGGTTCTCCAGTTCTAGGCTCAAGTGATTTTGGGGCCTGTTCTAGATCGAACTAGAACTCGAGCTTTTTGCAAAAGCTCGATAGTTCTAGAAACGTTCGGGAACGGTTCTAGCAGCAAAAAAACAGCTAATTCCTAGCTGGCTTTCCGCTGTAATAGTGTAAGTCACTCTGTGACTCACACTATTATGACATTTCAGTGTATAGTGTGCAGGAACAGCGCCTTCAGATCACTGCTGTTTGTATAATGGCGATCGCCATTTTTTTTTTTTTTCCTTGTCTTCCTTCCCTAAGCGCGCGCGTGTAGTGGGGCGGGCCAGCATGTCAGCCAATCCCAGACACACACACAGCTAAGTGGACTTTTAGCCAGAGAAGCAACGGCATGTGTGATAGGATGTCCATGTCACATGTCCCTGCATTATAAAACCGGACATTTTCCTCCAGGACGCCATTATCTCTTCTGCGTCTTTGGTGTCAGACATCACTGTCGCAGCTCCGTCCTTTGTCCTATCGCCGATACAGCTGTATGCGCTCCATACACAGCGTTAGACAGCTTAGGGAGAGCACTTTCTATCAGTCCTTTTAAGGGCTCAAACCGGTAGGGTCAGAGCCATAGGTGACAGGTCCTGAAAACAGCGACAGCGTCTGTGTAGCAAAGGTCAGGGATTTCCTCCCTGCATTTCCCTATTAGGAGGGAATAGAAAGGCAGGCTTCTATTCCTCTACCCAGAGCCCCACAATCCTGGCACTGTACCCTCCTGTCCTCTGCACACTCCAACTCTTTTTAACTAAGCCATTATACTAGCAAACACTCAGTGTACCTAGTGGCATCCTAAACGTGGCTATTGGACTTTTGTCTAGTCACACTAGTGCAAAGACATTTGCAGCACGTCTGCCTGCATTGCACACTCCAACTCAATATAACTAAGCCATTATACTAGCAAACACTCAGTGTACCTAGTGGCATCCTAAACGTGGCTATTGGACTTTTGTCTAGTCACACTAGTGCAAAGACATTTGCAGCACGTCTGCCTGCATTGCACACTCCAACTCTTTTTAACTAAGCCATTATACTAGCAAACAGTCAGTGTACCTAGTGGCATCCTAAACGTGGCTATTGTACTTTTGTCTATTCACACTATTGTAAAGATATTTGCAGCATGTCTGCCTGCATTGCACACTCCAACTCTTTTTAACTAAGCCATTATACTAGCAAACAGTCAGTGTACCTAGTGGCATCCTAAACGTGGCTATTGTACTCCATTAGTGCCCCACTGGTGCAAATCTATGTGCAGCACCTGTGCAGGACACCCTCCTGCTCTGTTTTTAATAAGCTATAATGATAGCAAAAAATACTGCCATTTAGTGGCATCATAGAACTGGCTGTTGTATTCCATTAGTGCCCCACTGGTGCCAAGCTATTTATAGCACCTCTACATGACACCCTCATGCACATTTTGCTATGCTAATGTTATAGAAAACTCATGGAATTCATTGCTGCATTTGATAATTCGGAGGGATAGAAAGTCAGGCTTCCTTTAGCTTTTCCTTCTGTTCATAGACAGCATCTCCAAGAGCAATTTCCCCTCCACGTCTAAGTGTGGAGAGGCAGCTAGTGCGCATGCGTGTGCCGATTTACCCCAGCTGCAGCCTAATTACAGTGTTTCGCCTAGTGAGTATGCTCAGCCTGACTGTGCTATTCCTGACGCTAAGTCTTCATTTCGGGATACAGCGCATGCTCCCACACTAAGTGTGAAAAGCCTCTTTGCACAGGTGCTTGCATTCCGTGCCGGGTCTAAGTCCTGTTTTGTGCCTAGGCACCATGCTAAAGCTGATAGTCTTTTTTCAGAGACTGTATTTCATGCTACTGAGCATGCTCAGGCACTTACTGCATCAGAGACTAGGTCCGGTAATGAACTCTTTGGCCCTGCCCCTGATGTGGGGGTCCCATATAGACCACAGGGCATCAGGTGTCCTCCCAAATGGCTTGCAGAGGCCCACCCCTATGACTTGTCACCGCATTATTGATGGTCAGACGATGACTGGTGAGGTGTTTGGGTCATGGCAGCCATGAGGTCATCATTGAAGTTGCGGTTCCAAATAGGACGCTAGTTATGCCACTCATGACGTGTCACTCTACTTTTGTCTCCAGGAGGTGCATTGTGGTTCACCCTGGTTTGGGGCGGACCCAGGTTATAAAAGGGGCTGGAGCCAACAAGGAGGTGCGCAGTCTTCTATTATGCTCCGAAAGAGCACACCTCCATGTGTTGAACCCATTGCGGCTTTAGGCCAGAGGTAGGCAGGGATAGGGCGTTGATGCAGGCCACCACCACAGTTGGTAACGCAGAACGGTTAAGACCAGCTCCTGTCCTACCAGTCCTGGTTGTGCAGCCCAGTGGCATTAACAGGCCTGCTGCTGCTGATGCGCCTGCTGTCCACAGGTGTGCCCCTACGCACACGGTCAGCGTACTCAATGGCCCCTGTGTTGTTAACAGGGAGTTCCTGGGCTGGGTGGGCGTGTGGACCCTGTGACGCTAACAGGGGTCCCAGTCTCCAGGTCCGAATGGCGTCTAACTCGGTTCAGGCTACTATTAGTTTCATAGCCACACAGCTCTGTATCCTCCACCAAACCTTCCAGTTGCCAACCTCTCCTTTTCCAACTGGGAGCACGGTGGACACTGACTGCTGATGGGGATATATACCTTTCTCTTTCTTTTCTTATTAATTTTCGTTATATAGCGGTAACATAGTATATACCACTTTATCCAAATCTGCCAGTCCCACTGTAACAGATGGTGTTTCTTCAGCAAATGTTACTGTTGCTTAACCACCAAATCCACGGTTCAAAACTTTTTTCCCCTTTCCAACACACCTGTTCCCCTTTCCACCAGCATCTGTCCTTTTTCAACTCATTTTGGTATATGACCAAAAGTGCAACTCTGCAGGGACACCGTACTCAACGCCATCTCAGCACAGCAGCCAGCCCTCGGTCCCTCAGATGTGGACAAGTAAAAGACCATTTCCTCCTATCCATGACAAAGCGTTGAGATTCACTCTGTGCAGCACTGGTGTTTAGTGGAAAAGTAGATCTAAGATTGCGTACCACATTCTGCAGATACTCCTGTATACGTGCGTCCATTTCTATGGCAGGAATTATTTTGCCAAATTTTGTCTTGTACCGGGGATCTAACAGTGTGGCAACCCAGTATTCAGGATTACTTTGAATTCGTACAATCTGAGGGTCATGTTGTAGGTAGTGCAGCAAGAAGGCGCTCATGTGTCTTGTGCATCCAGGAGGACCAAGTCCTTGGTGTGTTGGTGGCAGAGAGGTGAGAATCGTGCCTCCTTCCTCTGCCCTCTCCCCACAACCTCGCACAACCGAAATGTGAGCAAGCTCTCACTCATCTGCTGAGTCTTCCATGCCCATCGCCAGTTCGTCCTCCATTTCTTCATGGGCTCCTGCACCTTCCTCAACACTTTTTGCTGATACTATGTGCCCTTGTTAATCCCTCTCCCTCACCATGACTGCCGCATAGGTGCCGCTGACCATCTGGACCTCGTAGATCTTGTTATCCCTTCCGCATATGACTCCTCCTGTACTTCCTCCCCTTCCTCTTGTCCCAACACCTGACTCCGAATAATAATTACAGTGTGCTCCATCATGTAGATGACCAGAATTGTCACGCTGAGAATGACATTGCCAGTGCTAAACATCTTCGTCGACATTTGTAAACTGTGTAGCAGGGTGCATAGGTCCTTGATCTGACACCACTCCAGCAGCGTGATCTGCACCACCTCTGGATCAAGTTATCCCAGGCTATATGTCATAACGTATTGCAGCAGGGTTCGGCGGTGCTGCCACAAACGCTGCAACATGTGCAGATTCAAATTCCTGCGTGTGGGCACATCGCATTTCAGGCGTTTAACCACCAGACCTAAAGACTTCTGTAGCGACGAAAGTTGTTGAGCTGCTGTGTGCGCACGATGGAAGTGAGCACATAGCGAGCGTGCACGCTGCACAAGGCCATGTAGGCCGTGATGGTGTTTTAAAAATTGCTGGAGAATTAGGTTCAACACGTGAGCCATACAAGGAACGTGTGTCACATTGCCCTGACGATGGCCCGCAGCCAGGTTTGCATCATTGCCGCACACGGCTGTTAAGTCACCAACGGAGTCCGCTCCGTCAATTTGTACTCCGGTCGCCAGGTGACAACGTGTTCCTTTCATGAATAGTGCTGATGATGGGAGAGGAGTCGATGCCAGCGGCGCAGGTGGACGCAGGTTATGCTCACCCACTGGGCTGCATTACCCTGACAGATGCAGAATCTCTGGCTGAATGTAGCTGGTGGGTATCTCACAGATAAAATACCATCATTCAGCTACAACCAATGGGAAGACACCCTTTTTTATGCCCATCCTGTCTGCAGACCACTGCCAGACATAGCTATGACCTCTGGTTACTTTTACCCCCAGTTCAGTTTTATGATTTTGTGTGCTTGTTACCTGACTACTTTTCCTGCTTGCTGTTTATGTACCTTGTTGGCCGATCCGCATTTCACCTCTGCTTGTTTTCTGATTAAGTCCTGGCCGTCCCATTCTGTTCCTGTTCCTCAATTAATGTTTTGACCCTGCCTGACTACTATTCTCTGGAACTGCAGCCTTCCACAGGTATTAATCACCTTGGGCCCTGTGCAATTCCTAATCCCTGTATAGGGGTTAAAGGGTTTCAGGGTTCCAGGGGTCCTGCTTGGTGAGTGGCTTCCCTCTAGCCTATCATTAACAGCCCATCTGAGTGTGTGGATCAAGGAAGGCGTTACACCGTGCTCTCTGCAGAAGGCCATGTGGGCCAGGATAGTGCTTTAAAAATTGCTGGACAACCAGGTTTAACACGTGAACCACACAAGGCACGTGTGTCACATTGTCACAGCGAAGGGCCGCACCCATGTTTGCATCATTGTCGCACCCGGCCTTCCCTGGCTGCTGGTTGAGTGGAGACAACGATTGATGAAACTCGGTCTCCAGAGCTAACCGTCCACAACTTCTCAGCGGTGTGACTCACATTTCCCATACATTTCAAAGTAAAACTTTGACCGCCTGATGGCATTGAGCTCTGCTGCCAGCATAGTAAGGAGGTGTGTGGTAGTCCTTGTGCGCAGTTACAAGGAAGGGTGGCCTGACCACACAGGGTTTGCACCAAGGTGGAGGACCCACACGAGGTTGAAGAGGCAGAAGCAGTGTATTAACTTCTACATACAGAAGAAGAATTGAAACAACTCGTGGGGACGGCAAGACTTGTACAGCAGACCCTTCTCCATCTGTCCCCACAGTAACCCATTGCCCAGTCAGCGACATGTAACGCCCCTGTCCATGCTTACTGGGCCAATTATCTGTGGTGAAAAGCACCCTGTCACACAGAGTTTCTCAAGGAATCAGTGATGTTTAGTGCGACATGCTGGTGTAGCGCGTGCACGCCTTTGTTGGAGAAGGAGTGGCGCCTGGGCATCGGCTCTTGGGGCACTGCGATGGGCATAAGGTCTCGAAAATCCTCGGTTAAAAAGGTTGGAAAGGCAGCATTTTGGTAGCCAACAGTTTCCAGATGCTGAAAGTCAACCTCTAAGCCATGTCATGCCCTTCTAAAAGCATATAAAACACAGCGCGGGGACTCCAACCACAGTCTACCTCGTTTCCACTAACTGGGCCACACACACCCCACTTGCCTGGCATCGGTTGAGCCCCCTTTTGAAAAAGAAAAAGATGCTTTGCATGAAGCACTCTCAAAAATACGCGTGCCTTTCCCGTCCCCTGGCTGACCCAGGGGAAGAAAAGTCCTCTGAGAGCCATGACTTGTTCATCTTGGTTCTTTTAGAAACACAGCGCGGGGACTCCAACCACAGTCTCCCTCGTTTCCACTAACTGGGCCACACACACCCCACTTGACTGGCATCGGTTGAGCCCCCTTTTGAAAAAGAAAAAGATGCTTTGCATGAAGCACTCTCAAAAATACGCGTGCCTTTCCCGTCCCCTGGCTGACCCAGGGGACGAAAAGTCCTCGGAGAGCCATGACTTGTTCATCTTGGTTCTTTTAGAAACACAGCGCGGGGACTCCAACCACAGTCTCCCTCGTTTCCACTAACTGGGCCACACACACCCCACTTGCCTGGGATCGGTTGAGCCCCCTTTTGAAAAAGAAAAAGATGCTTTGCATGAAGCACTCTCAAAAATACGCGTGCCTTTCCCGTCCCCTGGCTGACCCAGGGGAAGAAAAGTCCTCGGAGAGCCATGACTTGTTCATCTTGGTTCTTTTAGAAACACAGTGCGGGGACTCCAACCACAGTCTCCCTCGTTTCCACTAACTGGGCCACACACACCCCACTTGCCTGGGATCGGTTGAGCCCCCTTTTGAAAAAGAAAAAGATGCTTTGCATGAAGCACTCTCAAAAATACGCGTGCCTTTCCCGTCCCCTGGCTGACACAGGGGAAGAATAGTCCTCTGAGAGCCATGACTTGTTCATCTTGGTTCTTTTAGAAACACAGCGCGGGGACTCCAACCACAGTCTCCCTCGTTTCCACTAACTGGGCCACACACACCCCACTTGCCTGGGATCGGTTGAGCCCCCTTTTGAAAAAGAAAAAGATGCTTTGCATGAAGCACTCTCAAAAATACGCGTGCCTTTCCCGTCCCCTGGCTGACACAGGGGAAGAAAAGTCCTCTGAGAGCCATGACTTGTTCATCTTGGTTCTTTTAGAAACACAGCGAGGGGACTCCAACCACAGTCTCCCTCGTTTCCACTAACTGGGCCACACACACCCCACTTGCCTGGCATCGGTTGAGCCCCCTTTTGAAAAAGAAAAAGATGCTTTGCATGAAGCACTCTCAAAAATACGCGTGCCTTTCCCGTCCCCTGGCTGACCCAGGGGAAGAAAAGTCCTCTGAGAGCCATGACTTGTTCATCTTGGTTCTTTTAGAAACACAGCGAGGGGACTCCAACCACAGTCTCCCTCGTTTCCACTAACTGGGCCACACACACCCCACTTGCCTGGGATCGGTTGAGCCCCCTTTTGAAAAAGAAAAAGATGCTTTGCATGAAGCACTCTCAAAAATACGCGTGCCTTTCGCCTCCCCTGGCTGACCCAGGGGAAGAAAAGTCCTCTGAGAGCCATGTCCACATTGTCAGTGGACAGACACGTGTGCTTATCTGCCAGCAGACCCCCAGCAGCACTGAAGACAGGTTCCGAGAGAACGCTGGCTGCAGGACACGACAAGATCCCCAAGGCGTACGTGGCGAGCTCAGGCAATTTATCAAGATTGGAAGCCTAAAATGAGCAGGGCTCAAGTTGCACAATAATGGAATCGATGTTTCCTTGCATATACTCATATATCTGTGTGTCCTCCTCTTTTTCCTTGTCCAGCTGTTTTGTTTTCGCATGAGTATATGTCCTTGTCACTTTCCCATGTGTTGTGAGTTGTTTGTCACCTTTTGGACACCTTTGAGGGTGTTTTCTAGGTGTTTTTCTGTGTTTGTGATTGCCTGCCATTGTTTCCTATGCAGTTCGAGTTCGGTTCGTCGAACGTTCGACGAGCTGAACTCGAACGGGACCTCCGTTCGGCGAACCGACCTCGAGCCGAACCGGGACCGGTTCGCTCATCTCTAGTCCCTAGTTGGCTGTGCTATATAATCTTATTAAAGGATATGCGCAAACATATTATTTTGTGATTACTGTTGCCCGAATGACCCCCAACCTGTACTTTTGATACAATTTATGCTTTGATGCTGATTTGATTTAGATTTATCTTTTGTTCATTCACTTTGCTTGCTCAGTAAATTGATAATAAAAAATAAACTATTCGCTATTTTTAAGCATTTTTACTTTGAAGAATTTTTTACACATCTGCCTAAATGTTTTGCACAGTACTGTATATTATCCTTCAGGATTTGTTTATTGGGGGAAAGGTTTTACAAATCAACAAAACTCTCTTCTTGCTTTAGAAATGAGCAGATCAATCTGGAAAGGATCAAGTTTGAGTCGAGTTTAATGAAATTCGCATTTTCACGTGAATTTGAACAATTTTATATTCAATTAAAAATTTGCAAAAAATTGGCCTCATTTCCCACACAACTGAAATATCATAGAGTATCCTAATGTTTTTTTGTGTGGCTACATGAAACTATCCATAATAAACACACACTAATGACAAAATTTGAGTTATGTGAAATATCCTTAGAAATTATTATAGAGGATTTAGGCCATAAGCTAAAAGCAGAGACCTCAAAAGTTGTATTTTCTGAAATTGTGCCACACCACAAAAGTAGCAGAATATTAGAAAAATAAATAAGTAGCACAAGAATTGGTGTATGAAGGAGGGTTTGGGTTTTTTTAAGAAATGGGCCGACTTCAATGTTGACTACATGTTCCAGGGCAGGGATCAACTACACCTCATTGGTGACAGTGAGACTTTGTTGCAGAAAAGAATAGATAGAAAGTTGGAGGAACATTCAATCTATGGATTTGGGGTAAACAATTAAAATGCAGGAGGTGAAAGGGATGTAGATAGTGTTGAAGTAGTTCTTACTCCAATTAAAAGTTTCTGGGATTCATTCAATGGCGCCAATGAAAATTGAAGAAACACACAGGCATGTGATTTCCAAAGCTCTCTAAATGTTTTTAATGGGAATCAGATCTTCTATAGTCCTCAGAGTTTATAGGCGTACCCTGCATAAAATTAGAAATTCCTTACATGATAGCAAATAGTAGAAGACATAACTTCATAATAAGTAAAGACACTCCCAGCAACCACCCAGCTTAGCCACACTCCCTAAACAAGTCTTTGTTCCAAAAGTGAAATCTCACACAATAAGAACTATTTGGAAGGCCTGAAGACATTAACTCTTTCCTTATCTTACCAATAGTGACCTCTTGTAAAAAAGTAATAAAAGTTTGGGTGAATGTCATGGATGTGTCAAGGCTGTCTGATAAGCCAGGGGCAGTGAGTATTAGAAAATCCCAGAGATTGGAAGCACGTGTTGTTGTTTACTATTTCTGCATCAACAGAATCTATAACCCTGTGAAACTGTCAGTTTTTCCTCTCTTCTGTCAGCCTCTGACTTCCTTTTTAAACCTGACCCTGGAGGGATTTGAATGTGGTTTATAGTTTGTTCTTTGCTGAGATCTGGAAAGGTTGTCTCCTGTTTCTCCAGACCTCTGTGGTTGCTTGCTGCAACACAGATAAATGTTGTGTTTTGCTATCTATCAAGGCTCTGGTGACAGCTGTTGTGTTTCCCCTGTATTGCTCCCTTGTGTCCTCCTTTAGTGATAGTTGTGTTGACAAAGGACTCATACTCTCCATCCTTATGTAGGGCCCAGATCAGGGTTTGCCTAGTTCTGAGATATTCCTTCTCAGCAACAGGTACACAACCTGTATAGGGATGGCGAGGACAGTGATGGTGAGCTGCAGGTTGATGTCAGGAATCGCCACTTCCCCCTTTCATTAGCGATAGAGCATTCCTTTCTCCTTCCCTTTGTGTTGTCCTATACAGCTGGTATAGCATCTATCTCCAGCCGTGACAGTGGATTAGGGGGAGGCAATATAGCATCTAATACAGAAATGAGGAAATTATGTACAGCAAAATCCATAAAGTGCATGTATACCAATGCCAGAAGCATCAATAATTAGAGGAATTTCTCCCCTGTGTTTGGCCCGTTTGCCGGCAATGTGGACCAGGTGAGATGGCGTCAGGCTCTGTCTCCTTATGGGTCCCTGCGTTGTTGCTGAGGCTCGGACTCTGCAAGGTTGGTGAGGTACTTTTAGTTCTCCTCATGCCTAGTCACCCCGGACACTTCTCTCTGACTGACCAGGTGACCGTTCTTCCCCGCCAACTGTCACTACACGCGCAGGGTCTGACTAGCGGCAGCGTGCGCGTCTGCCTCGTGACCGGCGCGCCCCACTACCAGACTGGTTCCACTACTTTCTTCCTGACAACCTCTGCACTTTAGCTCCTAGCCCCTCCACTACATCTCTTGAAAGAATTGAAAGCTAGCCCCCTCTGGAGACTACCTAAGGGTCCCCTCTAAAGGTGTGGGAGACCTGGTTGCTATCTGTCTGTGTGTACACACCTCATTCTGGCCCTTAGGATTACCTGGAAGTACTGTCCCAGCATGGGTGCAGTACTCTGTGGTGCCTTGTGGGTCAGGGGTGCCACACATACAAGCCACCTTGTGACAGTCATCACACCATTGTTTCCAAACTAATCTATTAACTTTACTATCTTTCCTTGTAGAACTTGCAATGTGTTTACTCAAGTATCATAGAAAGATGTCCTTCTGAGACATCAGACTTGAAAAAGAAGTTTTGAGATCACCTCCTTTGGGTGTGTAGTGTCTGCTTATTAAAGTAACACCCCGGGCTAAACTGATGTACATTCGTGCGCCTAGCGTAGGGCCTGAGCGGTTATAGCAGTATGGTTCCTCTCTCTGTATTCAATACAAAGAATTCTTTGACGTCTTCCTAAAATTGTCCCACGTCACAATGATATTTCTTCTGCCCAGGAAAATTTTTATTTGACTATCACATATATCCTAGCTCTGAAGTTATTGCTGACTGGTGTAATTCATTTGCATTCCATTGCCATCTCTATGCAGTGGTTGAAACAAATCTTTCCTGCAACCATTGCTGTGTTAATATTTCATCGTGTGCCATACAATCAATATCAAACATTCCTGGTCAAAATTCGAGAGGTGGAGCAGCTCCGGGATAATACATTTCTAAAATGCTGATGCCAGATGCTTATCTTTAAAACACAAACGCTCTGCACACAATTCTATCCTCTATCCTTTAGCTTTTGTACGTGTTATATTGGCAGACATAAGAGACAAGATTTCTAAAACTATCCGTCTGCCAAGCTGCAGCTCAATCATTTGATCAATTACAAGACGGGGTGCGGAGATTATGTACCGAGAGAGGAGTCAAGAGCAAGTGAATCAAAGTATTTTTCAATTGGCCATTTAGATACATAAAATTTTTTATCTTCCTTGATTATTGCAGTTCTTTCTTTTTATGATGGTTTTATACAGATATATTCGGTTTATATTTTCTGTTAAGACGATGAATAGAAGGGAATTGTTTAAAAAGGAAGACAGATTAGCTCGGGGGATTTTGTCTTTTCCCTACAATGTATATTTGTTGACATCTTTGTATTTTATTTTTAACATGAACGTGTTCAAATTTAGGATGGTTTACATAAAGAAAACAAGAAAGCAGCACCACCCCGTCAATGGAAGTGCAAACCTCTGGATCCACTGGAAATAGGATCCCAAAATGTAAGTAGCAAAAATGGAGGTGTCACGTCCTTCAAGAGAGTTCTTCCGTTCCATACCCAAGGTATGTGATGTTTCACCTCTGACACTGAGTCTTTCTCATGTGATGTGTGCGTGATAGAGGAACACAAATACACGAGGGTGCAAGTTGTGTGTGTGATAGAGGGGTACATAGGGGTGCAGGATGTGTGTGACAGAGGGGGACATAGGGGAGCAAGCTGTGTGTGTATGTGATAGAGGGATACATGAGAGCAAGCTGTGTGTGATAGCCTGCATCCCTATGTCCCCCTCTATCACACACAGCTTGCTCCCCATGTATCCCTCTATCACATACACACACAGCTTGCTCCCCTATGTCCCCCTCTGTCACACATATCCTGCACCCCCATGTACCCCTCTATCACACACACAGCCTGCACCCCTATGTACCCCTCTATGACACACAACCTGCACCCCTATGTACTCCTCTTTCACATACACATAGCCTGCATCCCTATGTCCCACTCTATGTGTATGTGAAAGAGGAATACATAGGGGTGCAGGTTGTGTGTCATAGAGGAGTACATAGGGGTGCTGGTAGTGTGTCATAGAGGGGTACATAGGGGTGGAGGTTGTGTGTGATAGAGGGGTACATAGGGGTGCAGCTTGTGTGTGATAGAGGGGTACATAGGGGTGCAGTCTGTGTGATAGAGGGGTGAAGGTCATGTGTGATAGAGGGGTACATAGAGGGGTACATAGGGGTGCAGGTTGTGTATGATAGAGGGATACATAGGGTGCAGGTTGTGTATGATAGAGGGGTACATAAGGGTGCAGGTTGTGTGTGTGAATCGGGCTTACACGAATTGGCCAAATTGCAAATCAAGTATCTCATTATTTCCAATAGCCATAATGCAGTGCTAAAATTCTTATGTTTCATGGTTACATATTTTAGCTTTTCGAGTGCTGCTGTACATGTTTTTGTAACTTTGTTGAATTTTCAGCATGCACCTGTTCACACCTAGTGGATGTGCTAGTCAATTTTTTATATTAGTATTCCATTCCTTTCTGACTGTACACTCCGCCCTTCAGCCAGTGTTTTCATTGAGGTGGATCCTACATGCCCATTACTTTTAGGTTTTTTAACCCAGATAGAGATGCATTAGGATAGGGTCCCAACAAGAGAGATACGCCTTGTCGTTGGCAGTCGGGCTTACATGAATTGGCCAATTTGCAAACCAAGTATCTCATTTTTTCCAATAGCAGCAATGCAGTGCCAAAAGTCCTATATTTCATGCTTACATATTTTAGCTTTTCAGAGTGCGGCTGTACATATTTCTGTAACAAAGGACATTATTTCAGGCACGTTGTGGCTTGTTCAGATATAACTTTACAAACTTTAACTGTGCTGTCTTGCTCTTTGTAGAAAGAAGAGGCTTTTTTCTGGCAAACAAGCTTTACTTGTTCAGTCTTTTTCTTATTGGACTATCATGAACTTTTACATTTAATATGCTAACTGAGACCTTTAAAGTCTGAGCTGTATATCTTGTTTGTTTGCTTTGTTTGTTATTTTTTACAATTTCTCTGGGCATTGCCAGTCTGACATTACTATTATGTCCACTCCTGGGAAGATTGGAAACTGTTCTGAATGTTTTCAGCTTGTGAATAATCTTTCTCACTGCAGAATGATGGTTTCCAAACTTTTTTGAGTTGGCCTTATAACCCATAATTGCTGGGCAGCAAAAGTTATTTCTCTAAGATCATTGCTGATGTTTACCTCCTTAGCTTTGTAAATGCTCCTGACCAGCAAACTGCCAAAATTTATTGTAAAGCACATAATAAAAATGTAAATGAGATGAATGAAAAAGAACATGGATCAAAATTAGAGAACATCTTCAGATACCTGCAAGATATTGGTGTTAATCTGGCACCTGGTGCTAATTTCCTTAATTATCTCACAAGCCCTATGTAAGGCCTAAAACACACTTCCGCAAAAAAAACGTACGTGTCTTACGGTCCGTTTTTCGGGTCCGTGTTCCGTTTTTTTAGGGGTGTTTCTCCGGTACGTATGGCATCCGTGTGATGGCGTATGCGAGCTGTGTGTGCGTGTGGAATGTCCATATTGACAAATACGTCCGTGTGCTGTCCGTTTTTAAAGGCCCGCATTCTTACCCAATTAACAATTTTAATCATTCATCATGAGATCCTGGTGTTGTTGTTTGCTTTCTATTGACCTGATAGATTGGAAACAAGTGTTTCAGATTTTGTGATGAAAAATGGACACGGACGATATGTGCTGAACACGGACATACTCCATGTGCGGTCCGTGCAGGCACGGACCCATAGACTAAAGCGGGTCCGTGCCTGCGTGCTGCCGGCCAAAAACGGACATGTCGTCCATGTAGAAAAGCGCACACACGTACTTACCACACGGACACACGTTCCGTGTGATTTTACTTGTGTGTGCCATCTACCATTGAATAACATGGGTCTCCGTGTCTCCGTGTCTCCGGTACGTGCAAATACGTACTCACACGTACAAAAAAAACGGATCTGTGTTGCGGGTCTAACTGGCAGCCTAACTTTCCAGTTTGCCCTGACTTTGCAGAAATGGTTTGCCGTTCCAAAGTGAGTGAAACTCTCCAGCAGCAGGTTGTCCAGATGAAAACCAAAGGGGTGACCCTATCAGCCATAGCAAGAGAAGTTAGTGATTCCAAGTCTGTGATTACAAGAATATTGCATCTTTACAACATCACAAACGCTTTCAAGTCCCCCAAGAAGGCTGGTTGCACCCGAAACAGAGTACAGGGTAATGTAGAGAATCTTTTTATTACTGCAGCTGGAATTGCTTGCCAGTTCAGCACTGGACAGGGTAAGGATCTGTCTTGTCATACAGTGTCACAACGTTTAAGAGCATTTAGACTGAAAGCCCACTCTGCAGTGACCAAACCTCTCATTAGCAGAAAGAATAAAAAAAGGCTGGAATCACCTTTAGTGGGGAGCATGTTGTGTGGACAGAGGAAAAGTGGTCCACAGTTCATTTTAGTGATGAGAGCAAGTTTAATTTATTTGGGTCTGATGGGAAACATTATGTTTGTTGAGAAACTGGGGAAAGACTGAACCCAAAGTCATTGAAAGGTGGTGGAGGACGTGTCATGGTTTGGGGAATATTTTCTGCAGCAAGCGTTGGACCTCTCATACAGCTACTGTACATGGTAAAGTAAATGCAAGTCAACAACACGTGGTTCATTACTTGCATTCATCACTCAATCAGCCAGCAATTTTAATGCAGGACAATGCAGCCGTCAAACAGCCAAAAATGGGTAAAGCAGTTCCTTGAAACAGAAAACATTGAAATAATGAAATGGACAGTCCTGATCTAAACCCAATAGAAAGCCTCTGGAAAATCCTTGGTGACAAAGTTATGGCCAAGAAACCCACAACAGTCAAAGAACTGTGGAAGAGACTGGAAGAAGAGTGGACCAAAATCACACCAGAGCAGTGTGAGAGACTAGTGATGTCCTGTGGCCGCAGATGTGACGAAGTCATTAACAGCAATGACCTGTCCACATCCTACTGATTGTGACTGTTGTTACCTTCAGAATATTTTGCTTAGCTTTCACTGTGCTACAATCATTGCTGCTCTCTAATTATCATCATCAAGTTTTGGGCAAAATAAAGGTAAACTTTGGATTTTTTGTAAAATACTGTTCTAGTGACATGATGCACCCCTTACAAAAAACCTTCAAATGTTCATCAATGTAGATTACATTATTTCTGAAAAAAGTAAGTGATCATACATTGTTCTCTAATTTTGATCTCTAAAGTTTATAAAGTTGTTTACACTTACTATTAGTCTTTTAAGGTTATGGCTAAAGTCTTGCCCACCTTAGGACCCCATTATTGAAAAATATACACAAATCTGTGTCATATTTTTGAAGGTGGTGAACAGATGTGAACAGATGTATTGTGTATTTAGCTTAATTCTTCCAGAAAGGTACGTCCTGTGTATTCTCTTATTACTTGGTAATGAAAGGACCAGTCAGCCCTGCTTCTCGTTTTTATTATTATTATAATTATTATTTATTCCATGGCGCTTTACATGTGAAAGGGGTATACAAAATAGGGACAAGTACAATAATCATAAACAAAACAAGGCACAGACAGGTACAGGAGGACGGAGGTCCCTGCCCGAGAGGGCTCACAGTCTATAGGAGGAGAGAGGATCCTGTGTGCGAGGGCCCACAGTCTACAGGGGATGGGTGAGGGTAGAGCTGGTCGTGCGGCACTGTATGAGACTTAAGCAGGCTTTACACGCTGCGATCTCGCTAGCGAGATTGCAAGCGATCGTACTCTCCCCCGTCGGTTGTGCGACACGGGCATATTGCTACCCCTGTCGCACAACCTCGCTTACACCCGTCACACTCACACTTCTGCTCTGCGATATTGCTCTGGCCGGCGACCCGCCTCCTTTCTAAGGGGCCGGTCGTGCGGCGTCACAGTGACGTCACATGGCAGGCGGCCAATAGAAGCGGAGGGGCGGAGATGAGCGGCACGTAACATTCCGCCCTCCTCCTTCCTTCTTCATTGCCAGTGGAGGCAGGTAAGGAGATGTTCGTCGCTCCTGCGGTGTCACACACAGCGATGTGTGCTGCCGCAGGAACGACAAACAACATCGCTAACATCCTGAAAACGATTTTTTGTTTCAGGACGACCTCTCTGCGGCAAACGATTTTGCCCTCTTTTGCGATCGTTTAAGATCACTCTTAAGTGTTACACACTGCGATCTCGTTAATGACGCCGGATGTGCATCACAAACACCGTGACCCCGACGATAATTCATTAACGATATCGTAGTGTGTAAAGCCCACTTAAGGGTTACAGCAGGTTGTAGGCTTGTCGGAAGAGGAGGGTCTTCAGGTTCCTTTTGAAGCTTGTCAAGGTAGGCGAGAGTCTGATGTGTTGTGGCAGAGCATTCCAGAGTATGGGGGAGGCATGGGAGAAATCTTGGATGCTATGGTGGGAAGAGGAGATCAGAGGGGAGTAGAGAAGGACATCTTGTGAGGATCGAAGGTTACGTTCAGGTAAGTACCGGGAGTCTAGGTCACAGATATAGGGAGGAGATAGGTTGTGGATGGCTTTGTTGGTCATGGTTAGGGTTTTGAACTGGAGTTATTGGGCAAGGGAAGCCAATGAAAGGGTTGGCGGAGAGGAGAGGTCGGGGAGTAGCGGGGGGACAGGTGGATTAGTCAGGCAGCATAGTTTAGAATAGATTGTAGGAATGCGAGACTGTTAGAAGGGAGGCCACAGAGCAGGAGGTTGCAATAATCCAGGCGGGAGATAATAAGGCCATGCACTAGTGTTTTTGCAGAAAATATCTACCTTTACAGCCTTTACGCTATCGACAGTAGCCATGACCTACACGATGAATCCAACTAATGTTTTTGCAGCAACCATATTATATTAATTTATTCATTAGTGATACAGATACAAAAATAATTCATCTGTGTGATATGTAAACTCAGATTCCCACTATTTAATATTACACTTTGTTTCAGGATCAGAAACCATTCAGTGTGACGAATGTGCTACAACAGGGGACATCGGTTAAGGGACAAATACTTTTTCACAGCACTGTAGTAATTTCCATTTATTCCGTTATCCATATCTCCACATTACCCGTTTTCATTTGATCTCTGCATTGTCATTTCTTTACATCGAATGTATAGAAAGTTACATTAATTGTATGTAAATGCAAATGAAAGGATAATGAGAGCCGCCGAGCGTCGTAGCTGAATGATCTGCTCCAGCAATGAGACACATTCACACTGCTATTAAATCCAATCATTTTCTGCATGGTTGGAACACCTGATGATGGAATTACAAGGATTTTGCATTATTTTTTTATTGTTATTATTTACAGTCAATTGCCAAATGTATTATATTAAGGGGTTGTCAAAGATTAAAAAAAGTCTCAAAATATTTTCTAACATTCTTCCGAAATGGCTGCATCTGGTTTTGCAGGTTGGTAAAACGCTGTGCTGCAATATATGAAATAGCCACACATAAAAAAAATTGTATTGTTTCGGGGAGAAAAGCAGATACTTTTAAAAGACATCTGTCAGCACAAAATGACTGTTCAAACCAAGCACAAGGGCCTGAGCAGTTCAGTGCACATTGCGCATTTCCACTCATTTGTTTCCATATCTATCTATTAATCTACCATTCCAGTGCCGATGCCCCAGTAGTCCCCACTGATCCTGCAGGTGTCATGTGTATCATTTGAGTGACCGCTGCAGCCACTCACTGATTTAGCAATGACTGGAAGGAACCTGTCAAGGGTATGACATGGTAAACCAGAGTGAGGGCACAGAGACTGGCGCTCAAACTAGGGACCCTAAACTGTCCCTTATTCCATAGGTAGGCTTGATGGTAGCCAGGTCTGGACCGCCAGCATAGCCCTAACTCCTGAGCAGCCCTGGTCTAACACCCCTGGGGATGGCTGGGACAGGAGTAAAGAATCCCACAAACACTGAAAGACAGGGGAAAACCAAGGCTCAAACTCACCGCAAGCACACACAGGAAGGAAGGCAATACATGCTCAGGGGAAAAATAGAGTACAAGGAGGAAATAAACAAACTACAAGGATATTTCTACAGCACACCAAATAGCATACAACCACTCACCAACAACCAAATCATCACACACAAAGACCGGTAACGCTGGAGCAAGGCTAGAGCTAGCTTCGTCATGTGAGTCTAGGCTTCACCATTTTTTACAAGTCGGAGGCAACTGTCATAGGACGTCAGCAACCTGTGACCCCAGCAGCCATTCACCACCCAGCAGGAATTTACTACTGCTAAACTGAAGACCAAAGAGCACAAAACAGTCAACGCCTGGCTCTGGCTAAGGCCGCGCTCACATCAGCGGTATTGTGCCGCAAAATCGGATCCGTCATAAATGCGTTTCAGTTCCATTCATTTACAATGGTGACTTGCGGTTGCGTGCGGCATACACAACCGCATTTTACCGCAGCTTGCCGCGATATTCCATTATAAATGAATGGAACTGAAACACATTTATGACGGATCCGGTTTTGCGGCAAAATACTGCTGATGTGAGCGCGGCCTAAGCAACTAAGGGGCATCAAGTTGCCTGTAAGACTCTGCAATGTGAACAGAGACTGGAGTCTCCATGACACCTCGTGAGTGTGGGGTAGTACACCGCATGCCAGAACCACAGTAGAGGAAGGAGCACTAGAGAAGCAGACAAATGAATAGTTGAGTAATGGTTATTTAATTTTTACAAATGTCCCACTCTTAGCTTGTGATTTTTTTATTTTATTTTATTCTCAGCATCACTTTAAAAAATGCTGTTAAGGGGGCTTTACACACGGCGATATCGCTAGCGATATCGCTGGTGAAAGCACCCGCCCCCGTCGTTTGTGCGTCACGGGAAAATCACTGCCCGTGGCACACAAAATTGTTAGGAGCCGTCACACGGACTTACCTGCCTAGCGACGTCGCTGTTGCCGGCGAACCGCCTCCTTTCTAAGGGCTCAGTTTGTGCGGCGTCACAGCGGCGTCATTAAGCGGCCGCCCAATAGAAGCGGAGGGGCGGAGATGACCGGTCGTAACATCCCGCCCACCTCCTTCCTTCCTCATTGCTGGCGGCCACAGGTAAGCTGTAGTTAGTCATTCCCGAGGTGTCACGCATAGCGATGTGTGCTACCTCGGGAACGACTAACAACCTGCGACCTCAACAATCAACGATTTTTTGAAAATGAACGATGTGTCAATGATGGACGATAAGGTGAGTATTTTTGATCGTTAACGGCCGTTCGTTGGTGTCACACGCAACGACGTCGCTAACGATGCCGGATGTGCGTCACGGAATCCATGACCCCGGCGATATATCGTTAGATACGTCGTTGCGTGTAACAGGGCCTTTGGATTAAGGAAAAAATTTAATATTTCTTCTATAGACTAACATTTAATTTCAGAAAGCGTGTGTGACAATGTTTGTGTGGTCTATGTTGCCAATAGAAAAAAAAGGATTAGGCATGTTGAAATTCAGTAAGTAATTAGAACGATAGAAGTCTGATCAGTAGAGGGTCACAATTACAAACCAAAGAAAACTCTCTAAAACATTAATTTTATTTAAATCTTAATAAAATAGTTTCAATTAATTCAGACATAGGGGCCATACCCATTTATACAGTCACGGACAAATATCATAAAGCGCAAAGAAGCTACACGGTGAAAGCCTGGATTGGGCTGTGAGCAAAAATAAAATGAGTGCAGGGGTGACACTTCTGTTCAGAAGGCAGTCTACACTGGATATCTGGATGTTCAGGGGATTAGGCTAAAAATTCCCTACCTTTTTCCTGCCTGTCTACGGAGGTTTACTCCACCTTACTGTTTTGGGTGCCCCTGTTCCTTGGCGGCTCCCCCTAAAAGACCCTACCTCTGTCTCATCAATCCCAATACCATCACCAGTACAAGGTGCTGAAATTTAGTCACACAGCCATATGGCAGAGTTGGATACACAAGGGATACGTGTGGTCAGGAATCAGTCCCACATATACACATGTATAATTGGTCCTAAAGAACCCAATTACTTAGCCAGATAGTCTCTTTATTCCTTATGAAGGATACATATGATCAGAGGTCAGTCCCACATGTAGGAAATCCCAATTACTTATCTGAATAGTTGCTTTTATCCCAACGTGTTTCCCACCAACATATTGGGGTTCATCAGCGGATATGGAGAGGGGACTTGAGAGGTGTCCAATTGTTTAGATCATCAGTCTGGTATTCCTGCTATTTAGCCCTTTGTAGAGGCAAGTCGATCTGGATTATTGCGACAGATCCTACTAGATGGGCCAGGTCTTTGTGTCACTTGATGCCGCTCCTGCCTCCCATATCCACACAAACATGTGGTAATGGGAGTCCCGCCGGCAACCAGACTCCAGTGTAAAGTGGCAGCGTGTCACCGTCTGATGCCTGTATGATGTACAGGTATGTACGCCCCATTTATTTTATTTTATTCTCAACATCCCTTTAAAAAATGCTGTTAGGTTAAGGAAAAAACTTCACATTTCTTCTATAGACTAACATTTAATTTCAGAAAGTGTGTGTGACAATGTTTGTGTGGTCTATGTTGCCGGTAGGAAAAAAAGGATTAGGCATGTTGAAATTCAGTAAGCCCAATATTTTGTTCTCAAGGGCGGTAAGCCTTTAAAGCTGTATGACTGTGGCTTTTACCCATCTTCTCATTCGGAACACATGCACGCTCAACCAAGCCAAGCGTTAGCCATGTGAATTAAGCGTTCTTTAGGAATAGTAGTCAATGAAATGAGACAGCTCCTGAATGTCTGCAGACGCACACAAACTTTTACACTTCTCCCCTATGATTGCATACAGTAATGTGTTTGTTTTACAACATATTTTATTACATTTACCTCCTTTATTTTCTGCATTTCTCTGAAGTGGTGATAATATCCCCCCGGTAAAAAATTTTATTGAAGTGTGTGAAAAGGGTAACAAAGTCAATAAGGGATCGATGCAAGGAAAAAGGTCACCCATGGGGGGATTTCTTTTGTTTTTCTGCTTGAATGAAGACTATCTTTATTTCGACTGTTACATTTAGAGTTCATGGTAATAATGGGACAAATCAACACACTGGCAGGATTCAAAGGTATTTTCAATTCCCAGCACATCCCCATTCATTCTTCAAGGGGGATTCCCAAGTCTCACTGGTGGAGGATGAACAAAACTACCCAGATATAGTTATTTTTGAAGATGTGTTCTGTCTTTTATTGTCAAATCTTGAATGGCATGAATAATACATTCAGCCTCAGATCATTATTGAGGCTGGCTGGAACACAATTGCTTTTGTCTAATGCAGGAAAATAGAAGAGATTTTTTTCGAAAAAGTTGTAATCCTTTCTCGGATTCATTGTGTTCTATTTACTGCCATAAAGCTTTATAACAAAATGTAACTGTCCTGATGATATGTCTTCAGCTTTATTGTGCCAATCAGCCCAGTAATGCACTGATGATGTGCCTTTAAGTATTACTTCAATTACATTTACATCATAGAAAGGGGAGACTTTCTGTGGGCTCGAACAGAGAATAGATACAAAGGGGATGGTCTGTGTGCACTCACTCTGTTACAGTTCGGAGTTCCCCTGAGCCCCGAACTGATCCGGTCCCATCTCTATCTTCCGTACCAGGATCGTTGGACTCCGCACTGCCTCCTGTCCGTCGTTCAAGGCGTCTGGCTGAGAGGCATCAGGTGGCTTGAGTCATTATCCAGCCTGAGATTAATTGCTCATTTAGCCATACTGAGCATGTGCGTGATGTCATCGATGACAAGGCGGCCACTGATTGGTCATCGGTGACTTCAGCGATAACTTGGCAGCCGCTGATTAGTCATCATGACATCAGCAATTTCGTGGCAGCCTCTGTATGGCTACTGCCGACACCATTACCACATGCCATGTGGTCTGGGCCAGGAAGGCGGCCATAAAAAGTCTGTAGCTCTGCCCATCAGCACATGAGTGTCATTCTGTATGCTGACAGCTAAGGCAGCTGACCTGGCTGTGAGGGTGCGGGGGTTCCAGCGCCATATACCTGCAGTGTGTGTGGCTGGCATATATATATATATAGAAAAGGACAGTGACTACTTCAGGGCTAGGCGCGGTGCCAGGTATTTGTATCTGTGCACACCTGTACTTTGGTATGGTGAGGGTCAACCATTGTCCTACCAGTCCTCGGGTCTCCAGTATCACTAGCTGGTTGCCCTCCCGGCCTGACATGTCCTGTACGCATGTAACCAGTGGTCTGCAGTGCTTATGGCAGACGTGTGTATGTGTTTGTGTACCAGTCGCTGTGTACTCGGCGATGTCAACTGGGTAGTTCGCTCAGTCTGACGTGCCTCTACGCACGTGATCGATACCTGTATAGCTGTTCATGGTTAGAGTTGAGCGCGGTTCGCGGTTCGTGGTTCTCCAGTTCGAGGCTCGAGTGATTTTGGGGGCTGTTCTAGATCGAACTAGAACTCGAGCTTTTTGCTAAAGCTCGATAGTTCTAGATACGTTCGAGAACGGTTCTAGCAGCAAAAAAAACAGCTAATTCCTAGCTGGCTTTCCGCTGTAATAGTGCAAGTCACTATGTTACTCACACTATTATGACATTTCAGTGTATAGTGTGCAGGAACAGCGCATTCAGATCACTGCTGTATGTATAATGGCGATCGCCATTTTTTTTTTTTTTCCTTGTCTTCCTTCCCTAAGCGCGCGCGTGTAGTGGGGCGGGCCAGCATGTCAGCCAATCCCAGACACACACACAGCTAAGTGGACTTTTAGCCAGAGAAGCAACGGCATGTGTGATAGGATGTCCATGTCACATGTCCCTGCATTATAAAACCGGACATTTTCCTCCAGCACGCCATTATCTGCCTTCTGCGTCCTTGGTGTCAGACATCACTGGCGTAGCTCCTATCGCCGATACTGCTGTGTACGCTCCATACACAGCGCTGTACAGCATAGGGATAGCACTTTCTATCAGTCCTTTTAAGGGCTCATACCGGCAGGGTCAGAGCCATAGGTGACAGGTCCGTGAAAACAGAGTTTAACAGCTACACAAGATGACAGCGTCTGTGTAGCTAAGGTCAGGGATTTCCTCGCTGCATTTCCCCATTAGGAGGGATAGAAAGGCAGGCTTCCTTTCCTCTACCCAGAGACCCACAACCCTGCCACTGTACCCTCCTGCCCTTTGCACACTCAAACTCATTATAACTAAGCCATTATACTAGCAAACACTGAGTGAACTTAGTGGCATCCTAAACGTGGCTGTTGGACTTCTGTATAGCCCCAGTAGTGCAAAGATATTTGCAGCACGTCTGCCTGCATTGCACACTCCAACTCATTGTTACTAAGCCATTATACTAGCAAACACTGAGTGAACCTAGTGGCATCCTAAACGTGGCTATTGGACTTTTGTATAGTCCCACTAGTGCACAGATATTTGCAGAGCACGTCTGCCTGCATTGCACACTCAAACTCATTGTTACTAAGCCATTATACTAGCAATTTATGCTGCCAGTTTAAGGGCCATAGTTGCATTGTCAGGGATAATTATTCTTTATTATTCTGCTGTTAATAAAGCTAGACCACCGCTGCAATCTACACCACCTCTCAATTTTTCCTACCACATTTTAAGTGCACAATCTTGTCGCAATCAACATGAGTGGCAAAATGACAGATGCTGGTGGAAAGGGGAAGAGGCGTGTTGGAAAAGGAAAAAAAGGGTTTGTCCGTGGGGAAGGTGGCAAAGCTCCATTAACATCTGCTGAAGATAGACCATCTACCAGCAAAAGTAAGATGTCTACTACTTACCGTGGACAATCCGATGTGCTCCCTTTTTTACGGACACGAACAACAGGAACAAAGGTAGATGATGGCCAAAAAAGGAAAATGCTTGAATGGATCTCAAGTGGTCCAACAAGTGCCCTCTCAGCCACCTCAAGTACCGCATCCAAAAAACACCAGTCCTCTGAGTTGTCATCCCAATCAAACTTGCTTTCTCCCAGCTCTGAAGTCTCCATCAGCCCTGCACAGTATGGTGGAACTGAGATGGCTGAGTCTGCAGAGCTGTTCAGTCACACTATAGCCTGGGAATCAGAGGTCTGCTCCCAAGCTACAGTGAGTACAGACCAGGAAATGGTCTGCAGTGATGCCCAGAACCTTTGTGACTCTGATTCAGGCCGTGAGGACCAAGTTTCTGAGCATAATGTTGACCCTTTGTCACAAACTGTAACACCTGTGGTTATAAACAATGAGGAACATACTGATGACGATGAGACGCAGATACCAGATTGTGATGACAACTTAAATATTCGGTCAGGACAAGAAGAGGCTCGGTCTGAGGGTGCGGGGAGTGCAAACACAACAATTGATGAGGAAGTTCTAGATCCCACCTACTGTCAACCCACAGTCAGGCACTCGAGGAGGTCAACAGAGGCGGTGGAGGAGGATGCAACCGACGACGAAGTTACCTTGCGCCTTCCTGGACAGAGTCGGAGCACTGGTGGCATGTCTACAACTGCATCATCAGCCACCACTCTGCCTCTGAGCACTAGTCGGGGGGGGCTCAGCAGGTCGCATGCCCTCTAAGCCTTGCCTAGCCTGGTCCTTTTTTGACATAGAAAAAGATCGCCCAAATTATGTGATGTGTAAAATTTGTCGTGATTCTGTTAGTAGAGGTCAAAACCTCAGCAGTTTGACAACTTCTTCCATGAATCGTCACATGAATAAATATCATAGGTCCCAGTGGGAAGCTCACCGTGCTGCAATGCGGCCTAGCGGAGCGAACCATCCACGGCCTGCCCCTTCCAGTGCATCCGCGCGCTCTTCATCTTCTAGGACTGTGGGGACAGCTGTCACACCTGGTTTTCCACGCACAACTTCCACCACTGTAACCGCAACAGGCAGTTTGCTTGGTAGGTCGTCAGTTGGTTTGGAAGGGGAAACAAGTGCATGTGTACAGCTCTCTGACATCGATAGCACCATCATTGGATGAAGGCAACATCATGTCTCCGACTGCACTTTCCTCACAAACCTGCATTTTTCCAGGGACACTCTACTCAACACCGTCTACACACAGCAGCTAGATCTCTGTCCCTCAGATGTGGACAAATAAAAGGCCATTTCCTGCGACCCATGACAAAGCTAAGAGGTTGACTTTATCCCTCTGTAAGCTCTTGGCTACCGAAATGCTGCCTTTCCGCCTGGTGGACACACAGGATTTTAGAGACCTTATGTCTGTCTCTGTGTCCCAGTACCAGATGCCCAGTCGCCACTACTTCTCTAAGAAAGGTGTGCCCGCGCTACACCAGCATGTCGCACACAACATCCCCGCTTCCTTGAGAAACTCTGTGTGTGAACAGGTGCATTTTACCACCGATACTTGGACCAGTAAGCATGGACAGGGACGTTACATGTCGCTGACTGGGCACTGGGTAACTATGGTGATAGATGGTGAAGGGTCTGCTGCACAAGTCTTGCCGTCCCCACGACTTGTGTGTCAATCCTCTGTCTGTCCAAGTTCCGCCACTGCTTCTGCCTCCTCCACCTCATCTGTGTCCTCCACCTCTGCCCAAGCCTACCTGGTCAGGCCACCAGCATTCTCACTGCGCAGAAGGAATCACGCACCCCTCATTACTATGCTGGCAACAGAGCGCAACGTCATCAGGCGATCTTTAGCTTGACATGTCTTGGGAATAAGAGTCACACAGCTGAGGAGTTGTGGTCAGCTCTGCGGTCCGAGTTTAATAAATGGTTGTCTCCACTCAACCTGCAGCCTGGTAAGGCCGTGTGCGACAATGCTGCAAACCTGGGTGCGGCCCTTCGCCTGGGCAAGGTGACACACGTACCTTGTATGGCTCACGTGTTGAACCTTGTTGTCCAGCAATTTTTAACACTTTATCCCGGCCTAGATGGCCTTCTGACCAGGGCACAAAAACTGTCTGCTTACTTCCGCCGTTCAAGCGCCGCAGCTGAGCGACTTGCATCGCTCCACAAGTCTTTCGGCCTGCCGGTTCATCGCCTGAAATGCGATGTGGCGACACGGTGGAATTCGACTCTCCACATGTTACAGCGACTGTGGCAGCACCGCCGAGCCCTGGTGCAATATGTCATGACGTATTGCCTGGGCCAACGAGATGCAGAGGTGGGGAAGATCACCCTGATGAAGTGGTCTCAGATCAAGGACCTATGCACCCCTCTGCACAGTTTCGACAAGGCGACGAATATGTTTAGCGCTGACAATGCCATTATCAGCATGACAATTCCAGTCATTTACATGCTGGAGCAGACGCTAAACACTATTCAGGGTCAGGGGGTGGGACAACAGGAAGGGGAGGAACTACAGGAGGATTCATATGCGCAAGACATAACAACATCTCCAAGGTCCAGACGTTCATCATCACCAATGCGGCAGGCATGGGACCATGGGGGACAGGGATCAACAAGGGCGCATGGTAGCAGGCGAAATGTTGAGGAAGGTGCAGGAGAACATGAAGAAATGGAGGACGAACTGTCCATGGACATGGACGACTCAGCGGATGAGGGAGACCTTGGTCAAATTTCAGTTGAAAGAGGTTGGGGGGAGATGTCAGAGGAAGAAAGAACGGTTAGCACCTCTATGCCACAAACACAGCGTGGACTTGGTCCACATGGCTGCGCAAGACACATGAGCGCCTTCTTGCTGCACTACCTCCAACATGACCCTCGTATTGTCAAAATTGGAAGTGATGATGACTACTGGCTTGCCACACTATTAGATCCCCGGTACAAGTCCAAATTTTGTGACATAATTCCAGCCATAGATAGGGACGCACGTATGCAGGAGTATCAGCAGAAGCTGTTACTCGATCTTAGCTCGGCTTTTCCACCAAACAACCGTGCAGGTGCAGGGAGGGAATCTCCCAGTTGTAACTTGACAAACATGGGATGGTATCGTCATCTTCAACAGTCCACACGTACCAGTAGGATCGTATCTGGTGCTGGTAACAGCAATTTTATGGAATCTTTTCATAATTTTTTTAGACCCTCCTTTGCAAGGCCAACAGAGACAACAAGTCTAACACATAGTCAACGGCTGGAGAGGATGATACAGGAGTATCTCCAAATGAACTTCGATGCCATGACTTTGCAAATGGAGCCTTGCTCATTTTGGGCTTCAAATCTTGAAAAATGGCCAGAGCTCTCCACTTACGCCTTGGAGATTTTGTCATGTCCAGCTGCCAGCGTTGTCTCTGAACGTGTCTTCAGTGCTGCTGGGTGTGTGCTGACAGATAAGTGCACGCGTCTGTCCAGTGACAATGTGGACAGACTGACGTTCATCAAAATGAACAAGTCATGGATCCAGAAGGATTTTACTACCCCTGTGTCATCCTGGGGAGAGTAAATGCTTGTGGATTTGGAATGTGCTTGATGCAAATCAAAACATCCTGTTTGCAACTAGGGCACAAGTGCTGCCACTGATGGGGTGTCTGTGTGGCCTAATTTTTTGAAAAAAGGGAGACTCCGCTTGGAGTAACCCTTACTTACATTGTTTTTAAAAGGAGCCAAGATGAACAAGTCATGGTTCAGCAAAGACTTTGCTACCTACCCCGGTGTCATCCTGGGGACGGTTAAGAATGGGGTATTTTTGAATGTGCTTGATGCAAATCAAAACATCCTGTTTGCAACTAGGGCACAAGTGCTGCCACTGATGGGGTATCTGTGTGGCCCAATTTTTTGAAAAAAGGGAGGCTCCGCTTGGAGTAACCCTTACTTACATTGTTTTTAAAAATGATCCAAGATGAACAGAGCTGGGATCAGGAAAGACTTTGCTACCTACCCCGGTGTCATCCTGGGGACGGTTAGGAATGGCGTATTTTTGAATGTGCTTGATGCAAATCTAGCTGTGAAGTGTACAACTAGGGCACAAGCGCTGCCACTGAATGGGTGGGTGTGTGTGGGGCACAATTTTTGGAAAAAAGGGAGACTCTGCTTGGAGTAACCCTTGCTTACATTGTTTTTTAAAAGGAGCCAAGATGAACAAGTCATGGTTCAGCAAAGACTTTGCTACCTACCCCGATGTCATCCTGGGGACAGTTAAGAATGGCGTATTTTTGAATGTGCTTGATGCAAATCTAGCTGTGAAGTGTACAACTAGGGCACAAGTGCTGCCACTGAATGGGTGGGTGTGTGTGGGGCACAATTTTTGGAAAAAAAGGGAGACTCCACTTGGAGTAACCCTTGCTTACATTGTTTTTTAAAAGGAGCCAAGATGAACAAGTCATGGTTCAGCAAAGACTTTGCTACCTACCCTGGTGTGATCCTGGGGACAGTTAAGAATGGCGTATTTTTTAATGTGCTTGATGCAAATCTAGCTGTAAAGTGTACAACTAGGGCACAAGTGCTGCCACTGAATGGGTGGGTGTGTGTGGGGCCCAATTTTTGGAAAAAAGGGAGACTCCGCTTGGAGTCACCTTGCGGTGTTTTACATGATTTTAGAAGGGCGTGCCATGCCTATATCTGTGTCTCGTCCTCTTTTTCCTCGTTACGCTCTTTTGTTTTCGCATGAGAATTTGTTCTTGTCACTTTCCCATGTGTTTGTGTTGTGTTGTGAGTTGTTTGTCACCTTTTGGACACCTTTGAGGGTGTTTTCTAGGTGTTTTTATGTGTTTGTGATTGCCTGCCATTGTTTCCTATGCGGTTCGAGTTCGGTTCGTCGAACGTTCGATGAACCGAACTCGAACGGGACCTCCGTTCGGCGAACCGAACTCGAGCCGAACCACGACCGGTTCGCTCATCTCTATTCACGGTCAGTTGTGCCCGTATGCACATGACCAGTTCCCGGTTTATGTCCCTGGTGTCCCAGTTAGTTTAATTGGGTCACCTCTTGGTCTGACGTGCCTATACACACGTGACCAGTATACATGTACCTGTGAAGTCAACTACACTACACTACACGTTGGGGTGTGACCATACCGTCCCCTTCGTTCTACTTCTGTTCGCCTGTGTTGCGGTGTGTGTCCACCAGTCCTGTAGTGGCTTTATCATCTGCCCCGCGGACTTCGGGTGATGATTGATATCACACTATTCTATATTCAATCGACCGCTCTGTCATACTCCGGCTATTGGATTGACAAGAATTTAACTGCATCCACTCTTGAGATAGTGACTGTTTTTCATTAAAATAAAATTAGAACTATACCACGCATTTCGATAGTACATGCCTTCATCAGGTACATATTGTGTATTGCTTTCTTTTCCTTCAGGAAATGGATTCACGAGAAACTGATTCCCCCTGGGTGATATGTCATTGTCCAAGTATTTGTGGACTTTACGGTATAAGTTTTGGCATTTTACCTGTTTACTAAAATTTATTGAAGGTACCGTTTTATATTCAATACAGGCCTAAAGTGCAGCCTCTCAGCTTTAATTTGAGGACATCCACATCCTATTTGAAGTAAGGATTTAGGAATTACAGTTCTTTAATATGTAGCTGCCTTTTTTTCAAGAGACCAAAAGTAATTTGAAAATTATCTCAAAAGCTCTTTAATCGGATGCATGTGCTATTCTCTCATTAATCTATCATCAATTAAGAAGGTAAAAGGTCTGGAGCTGATTCCAGGTGTGGCATTTGCATTTGGAAACTGTGGCTGTGAACCCACAACATGCAGTAAAAGGAGCTCTCAATAAAAGAGAAACTGACCATCATTAGGCTGAAAAAAAAGAAGAAATCCATGAGAGGAAGAGCAGAAATTTTATGTGTGGCCAAATCAATTGCTTGGTATGTTCCGTACATAAGAGTTCCCTGGTGAATTTGGGAATTCAAAAAGGCCTGAAAGTCCATGGAAGACAACAGTTGTGATCAGCGAATCCTTTCAATGGTGAGGAAAAACCCCTTCACCACCTTGTGATAGTAAAGTGTTAGTCTTTGCTGATGACACCAAACTATGTAGGATATTAAAAACTGACCTTGATAGTACCATATTACAAAAAGATCTGGATAAGATGTCAGAATAGGCAGATACTTGGCAAATGAGATTTAATGTTGATAAATGTAAAGTAATGCACCTTGGACGGAGTAATCCTATAGCTACGTATACATTAAATGGAAGTAAACTAGGGACTACAGAACAGGAGAAGGCCTTGGGAAGGACTCATTACAAATAAGCTGAGCAGCAGCACTCAATGTCAGGCAGCAGCTGCAAAAGCAAACAAGATTTTAGGGTGTATAAAAAGAGAGATTAGATCCCGTTATCCCAACGTATTGTTACCCCTCTATAAATCACTTGTAAGGCCACATCTGGAATATGGGATCCAGTTTTGGGCTCCACATTTTAAAAAGGACATTCAGAATTTAGAGTCAGTTCAAAGGCGGGCAACTAGACTACTACAAGAAATAGAGGCCTCCCATATGATGAGAGGTTGAAAAAGTTAGATATGTTCAGCTTAGAAAAAAGACGTCTCAGAGGAGATCTCAATTATTAGTATAAATAGATGTGTGGTCAATATAAAGGACTGGCACTTGACTTATTTCTTCCAAAGACAATACTAAGGACCAGGGGGCACTCACTGCGAGTGGAAGAAAAGCGATTCCGGCAGCTAAATAGGAAAGAGATTTTTACAGTTACAGCAGTCAGACTGTGGAATGCCCTACCACAAGAGGTAGTAATGTGTAGTGGCCCAGTCCAGATTGTGTCTGTTTCTTTAAGTACATTCACTTATATGTAATATTATGTTATATGTTATAAGTAAAGCATTTTTCATTTGTTGTGTTCTAGCACCATCTACTGGTGAAAACTGTAAGAATCTGAAGTGTGCATCGGGTGTTTTCCTATTGGCCAGTTCTTGGTCACATGGCTCAATAGGTGGAGCTATTCTCCAGCCTCTGTCTGGAAAGAACTGGAATGTTCTGATTCTGGCTGAGTCTCCTCTGAGGGAAGACATTATGTGGAGTTTCTCTTCACCACAAGACTCCTGCTAGACCCGAGGCCTAGAATTTCACCATTTACTGATTTTTACAGCCAATATACTGAAGGGTTCCTATCCTGAATCCTCACTGGCCAGATATACATCTCTTCAGACAGTAGGGTATACTGAGTATATACCAGACTCTACTGCATGCAGATTGGGGAAGTTTGAGGGTCTCCCACCCCACTGCAATATTAGTGGCTTGCATGCCATTGTCCACGCACCAGCCGTCCGGTCCCCGTAGCGCGCTGGGCAACTTTCTACATTTGCTTACAAGTACTGCATGTGTCTGAACTAGCAGTGAAATTAACCCCAGGACTCCAGGTCTGTACAATCTTATTACTGTATCATATCTACCTTCTAAGCTCAAGAGACTCTGAACCTGCTAAAAGCATACTAGAATTAAATCTGAAACAAATCGTGCTCTTAAAAGCTCCAGAACCCTAATTGCACTTCAGCATTCAACTCCAAGCTGTATTTGCCGTGGCCTACCCACAAAAGACTGAAACATACAGTATATTCTGTGTTGTTTTCCTTTGTTCCCGCTGTATTAAAGCAACTGTTATCCCCAAGACCGTGTTTGTGGACTGTCCATCAGCTGTGGATACTGTGTGGGGGTGGATAGCAGGGAACATCAGGGCCTGGTAGACCACCCAGGGAACACGGCCCCTGCAACCTCGTGCCAGAACAGCAACTGTGACATATAGAACATTTGAGGTCCTCTGTCCCTGGGCCCTTACTATAACAGCTTTTAAAAAAGGGCTGGATGATTTCCTCAGTACACAACATTGTTGGTTATAAATGACTTAGTGACCAAATGTAGAACTGATGGAGGAAGGTTGAACTAGATGGACCTAGGTCTTTTTTCAACCTAAGTAACTATGTAACTATGTAACCACATTCACCCAAGGGAAGAACACTCTCCAGAATGTAGATGTTTCAATATCTGAGTCTACTATAAAGAGAAGAATTCATGAGAGCAAATACAAAGGGTTCCCCACAAGGTGCAAACCATTAATCAGCCTTAAAAAATAGAAAGGCCAGATTAGACTTTGTGAAAAACATGCTGCCCTGTAAAGAAACTGCCAGTTCTTGAAAAGCATTCTGTGGACAGGCGAAACTAAGATCAATCGAATGATGGGAAGAAGAAAGTATAGAAAAAGCTTGGAATGACCCATGATCCAAAGCACAAAAAAATCCTCTTTAACACACAATGGAGGCAGTGTGATGGCCGGACATGCATAACTTCCAATGTCCCTGGATCACTAGTGTTAACTGATGATGTGACTGAAGACAGAAGCAACCGGATGAATTATGAAGTGTTCAGGGCGAGACTTTCTGCTCAGATTCAACCAAATGCAGCAAAGTTAAATAGATGGTGCTTTTACAGTACAGATGAACAATTGTGCTAACATACTGTGAGAGCAACCCAGGAGTTTAAGGCAAAGAAGTGTAATATTCTGCAATGGCCAAGTCACTCACCAGATCTCAACCCAATAGAGCTGCATTTCACATGCTTAAGACAAAAAGGCAAAAAGACCCACAAACAAGCAACAACTGAAGTCAACTGCAGTAAAGGCGGCAAAGCATAAGAAAAGAAGTAAACCTTGAGTTTGATGATGTCCATGATGTCCAGACTTCAGGCAATTACTGCCCGCAAAGGAGTCTCTGAAAAGTATTAAAAATGAATATTTTATTTATTGTAAAGAGAATCTGTCCAATTAATTACTTTTGAGCCCCAGAAATGAGGAGGCTTTGTAGAAAAATTGTTGCAATTCAATGGTTGCAATGTTTTTCAGGATGTTTTTGTTCAACCCCTTTAATTAAACTTGAAAGTCTCCACTTCAATTGCATTTCAGCTGTTTCATTTTAGATTTAAAAATGTGGCGCACAGAGTCCAAATCACAAAGATTCGGTCACTGTCCAAATATTTCTGGACCTAATTGTATGTGAATAAGCCAGGCCACAGATGGCCCCAAAAATTGACTGCCAAGATATCACAAATGTTCCAATAACAGGTCCATTTACATGTTTACCATTGACATCATCCGGAACAGCTAAGCTTTAGGTTTGGATAGAAATGTTATGGCTAAATAAAGATTTGAGCAAACCCAGGTCCACAGTCCAAGTCAGTACTTTCTGGCCGTGAACAGGAGCTGCACAAATTTCCTCACTTTCCAGAATTTCAGGATCCCCTTAATACTTCTTGTTTTGGCACAAAGATGACATCATGCCAACCAGATATGTGAATCAAACGTGGAGCCAAGGAACCCAGAAGGTCAAAAAATTCAGTTCTGGTCTACGGCAAGAGAACACTGACCTGGACTATGTATGGGACGTGCATGAAGTATTTCGCTCATCTCTAGCAAAATAGTACAACATGTTTGGCTTCTTTTTTTGTTTTTTTAATTCATCCAAAAACATATGACATTTTAGTAGGGAAAGCCACTTACCAAGAATGGATAAAAGATCAAATGCTACAAGGGTCAAGGGGCAAACTAGCAAGGAAACTGGCCAGACAGGACATGTAATTCAGCACATAGCAGAAGATTTGCAAGACTGCTGTCTTCCAGCGATGACGTTTCGAAACATGTGACCGCTACAGCAATTGTTGTGCGGTGTTCGGTGTTGCACTCACTGGGTGTCATGGCTGCGTTGGACTCTGTTCACACCGCAGAGTCCAACAAGCAGCCTGGAATCCCTTAGTTGCACAGCCTATCTTGATTGTCAGCTGGTTCTGGCTTCACTGCTCTCCAGTACAGCAGGAGTTAATTCCTCCTAGCTTGTGGTCCTCTGCTGGGAGCTCAGCCTTCTGATTACAATCCTCAGCAGCCTTCACCCTTTATAAGGTTCTGGTTCCTGGGGCTGTGTGCCGGATATAGCTTCTGCTTCCTCAGTTCCTGTGGTTATCCAGCTCTATGGTGATCAACAAGTTGCGTTTCTCTGTGATGTGTGAGTTCTCCAGTTGTGCATTTATTTCTTAACCCTTTTGCTTTACTCTCCAGTTCACTTATTGTCCCTCCCTTGTGTTTGAGTGCTGTGGGCAGGAGTTTTCATTTATCCTTGTCTGTGGTTATTTGTGTTTTTTTTTTTAATTTGCTTCCGGCCCGCTCCTTGGGTGGGGGAGGAGTAGTATCAGGGATCGGACAGGAGACAGGGTCATGCTGGGGGCTTGAACCTGGCTACCATCTATCCTACCTTCGAGATAAGAGACAGCGCAGTGGTTGCAGTCTTAGGGTCAGCCAAGGAGCCCCTGTTCCATACTCCATCATACTCCGTGACAGCAGTTTGACTTGTCAACGAAGAAAACCAAGTTACTGCAATTGGTGGTGGACTAACCTGGTGTAACAAGGAAGAAATTGGGAAACTAAAGGGTGCTTTACACGCTGCAACATCGTTAGCGATCTCGTTAGCGATGTAACACGCTAGATCGCACATACAATTTGCCAACATCGCACATGTGACCGGCCCTAAAAAAAATAACCTATGTGAGATCTTGGCAAATCTTATCTGCGATCTGGCGCATCACATCGCTAACGAGATTGCTAGTGATGTTGCAGCGTGTAAAGCACCCTTAAGTCTAAAATCCATAAAATTTGGTCCTCATTTGTTGTAGATTTCCTGTGAATTTTCCATAACAAATCCAGTATATGTGAATATACCATAACTTCGTATTTCTGCAGACTCTTTGAATATTGCATGATCGGTACATCAATATATGTCAATGTTGAACCATAGGTGAACAACTGCTTGTTTATGCCACATTCAAGAACTTTCATTTCATTATGTGAATTAATTACATCTATAGAATCTGCTTCATATCAGGTTAAGTTACATTACTCTTGCAAACAATTTTCAAGCCTGCGTTACTCCAATAGTGGGTCATGCTCACATCTGGGCTATTTTCCAAAACAGTAATATAATCAGGAAAGTCAAGATTATTTAATATGACTGCTGAGAACTTGGATACAAGCCTGGCGTAAGTACTACGAGAAATTAACTCCAAACCCAAACACTACAGGGCTGATGACAATGTTGGCAAATTTTGATGGCTGGGATATGAACTGCAGCACTAAGTCCACTTCATGGTTACACGTCCTTTTCCAAATCCCATTTTTGCATTTTTTCTTTCTGTGACCTGCAGTAAATAGTATTTCAACTGTTATCAAATATCTTCAGATGATGCGAACATTGCGGATCAAAGCACATTGAAAATGATATGTCACACTGCGGTAAAGCCAGTGATCCTACACTTGAGAACCATTAGACTTTGTAGTTTCATAATGAGCTAATCTTGTAACGCTGCGTCTATCCCCTTCATTTTCCTTTGAACTAAGAAGCAAATCATATACATGACATAAACAACAGAAGCTTCGCCAACCATAACTCGCTGTATCACAGATGTTAGAAGACCCAACTTCATGAAGTTTAACCCGTTTCGGACTGAGTGCCTAACGCTCAAATCAAAATTTCGGAACTCGTGATTATTTCTAAGTATTTAAAATTGGAGCCCATTTGATTTAATTCCTGTTAAGGAAAAATGTATCAAAAAAGGGGAAAAATGTTCTCACTTTTCATATTTTAACTAAGTAGTAGTTACTTGTGATTCGAGTAATAATTTATTAGGTAAAAATCAATGCTTTAACCCAAGACTAACAATGTAATACAGTGGAACCTTGGATTACGAGCATAATTCGTTCCGTGTGTGTGCTCTTAAACCAAGTTACTCTTATATCAAAGCAAATTTTGTCATAGGAAATAATTGAAACACAGACAGTTCGTTCCACAACCCAACAATTTACTGTATACAAACTGTCCTGTATTCATATAAAATTATTATAGCACACAAATACAAAATACTGTACATTAAAAATATAAAACAAATTAAACTGCACGTTAGCTTACAATAGTATTGTTGGTGTGTGGGAGATACTATAGAGAGAAAAAATGATGTATAAATATGACAACCTTTATTCTAGTACAATACACTAGGAAACACACCTCAAATCTATTCTCCCCCAAATAACAGCAGAACTAAGGGGTACTTTGCACACTACGACATCGCAAGCCGATGCTTGCGATGCTGAGCGCGATAGTCCCCGCCCCCGTCGCACATGCGATATCTTGTGATAGCTGCCGTAGCGAACATTATCGCTACGGCAGCTTCACACGCACTTACCTGCCCTGCGACGTCGCTCTGGCCGGCGACCTGCCTCCTTCCTAAGGGGGAGGGTTGTGCGTCGTCACAGCGATGTCACAAGGCAGGTGGCCAATTGAGGCGGAGGGGCGGAGATGAGCGGGACGTAAACATCCCGCCCACCTCCATCCTTCCGCATAGCCGGCATGAGCCGCGGTGACGCAGGTAAGCTGATGTTCCTCGCTCCTGCGGCTTCTCACACAGCGATATGTGCTGCCGCAGGGGAACGAGGAACAACATCGTACCGTCGCTGCAGGGAAATTATAAAAATGTCGGACACTACACCGATGATACGATTACGACGCTTTAACACTCGTTAATCGTATCAAAAAGGATTTACACACTATGATATCGACAGCGACGCCGGATGTGCGTCACTTTCGATTTGACCCCACCGACATCGCAGCTGCAATGTCGTAGTGTGCAAAGTACCCCTAAGCCAAATGTAGGGTAGGAATACTACACAGGCAATTAGATTACAGTACAAGCAATGTGCTGCACTGGTTAGCAGAAAGAAAGTACAATACTGTATCCACAGATGCAAATTGATAGACATGCTATATAGTATATACTGTACTGTACAGTGGTATAATGTATACAGTATATAGTACATATGTACAGAAAGTTACCTCCAGAGAGGGTCAGAGCGCGGTGAAAGGACAGAACCGGAAGCGTGCACGGTGAATATTTGCTCTTATTGCAAATCATTGCTCTTAAACCAAGTTACAAATTTTTAGACTGCGTTGCTTGTCTTGCAAAACGCTCTCAAACCAAGTTACTCTTAATCCAAGGTTCCACTGTATAGTCTTTCTTATTAATCGAACCCATGAAGTTTAAGCACATATAGTGGAATATCTCCTGGAAAAAAAAATAAATCAAGTGAAACCGCTTTTTTGTACAGAGCACTTGTGTTAAATACAAAACAGCAAATGATAAACAACAACTTAAAACAAAAAACAATGGGAGGGAAAAATAGAAAAACCTAAAGTTGCTGTGATGCTGGTATTGGCCCTTAACATTAAATTAGTATGGAAACACATTGTGACTCTCCTGTGCCAAATCACAAATAAGAATCACCTGTGATAAATTGTCGGTGCCCATATGACATGAATTAGCCAATGAATAATGACTTCAGTGTTTTAAAAAGCCACGTGGTAGGCCCTGTTCCTTTGTTACAATGGTGAAGACAAAAGAGCTGTTTGAGGACATCAGAACTGCTATTATTAGCAAACACAAGACTTCCAAAGGGTATAAGGCCATCTCCAAATATCTTGGTATCCCAGTTTCAACAGTGCTCAATGTTAATAAGAAGTTTGCCAAGTATGGAACCATCAAGAACCTCCCTGTACATAGGGGAAAGAGGATAATGGACAAGAGGTGTCTTCAAAGGTTGGTGCGAATATTGGAAAAAACACCCCGTCAAACATTCAAAGACCTGAATGCCAATATGGAACAGTCTGGGGTCATGGTTTCAACAAGTACCATGCGCCGCACACTAAACCAAGAAGAGCTTTATGGGCTAAGGCCAAGGATGAAACCATTGCTGAAAAAAAGACAAAAAGGAAGGACTGGTCAGGGCCAAAGTGTACCTTTACAAACCACAATTCTTCTGGGAAAATGTTCTCTCATCAGATGAAACAAAAATAGACCTTTTTGTCAATGCAAAGCAACAGTTTGTTTCCAGACTGCGTAATGAAGCTTATAAGGAAAAGAACACTCTACCAACAGTTAAGCATGGTGGAGGTTCTAAAATGCTGTGGGGTTGCTTTGCTATGTCTGGTACCAAAAGCCTTGACTGTATCACAGGAATCATGAAATCAGAGAATTATCAAGAGATTTTAGAGAGAAATGTCCTACCAAGTGTAAGAAAACTTGGTTTGAGTTGAAGATCATGGGTCCTCCAATAAGACAATCACACAAAGCACACATCCAAAAGTACAAAGGAATGGTTGGAAAAGAAAAAATTGACTGTTTTAAAATGGCCAGCAACGAGTCCTGACCTCAATACCATTGAAAATCTTTGGGGTGAGCTGAACTATTCCATTGGGGAAAAAAAACCCTACAAACAGTCAAGAGCGTGAAGAAACTGTAAAGGCAGAATGGGAGAAAATGCTACCTGAGAAGTGCAAGAAACCTATAGAGGGGTACAAGAAACGTTTGGAGGCCGTCATCAATGCCAAAGGGTGTACAACCAAGTATTAATTAGGGAAACAACCAAGTATTAATTTGGGGGCGTTTATTGCTGCACATTCTGTTTATTCAGTTTCTTCTTTGAATTTGCCACATGTAAGTTGATAAATAAGGGTTTATTGTTGTATTATTTTGAATGACTAATTAAAAAATCCTGAAGATATAACTTTAGTATATTTCCATTTATTTTTTCCAGCATTTTCCATTTACTTTTGATAGCACTGTACATGTCTATCATTTAACATTCCACCCCTATTTTACTGATAATAAAGACCTCATTTTCTTTTTGTTTCCATCTGCTCCTTTAGCTTAAATGAGGTTGTTACACTTCCCAGGCAAGCAAGGCTATAATGGACCCAATGGGCCGCGACACACAGAAAACCCAGACGGGCTTGACTACGGACCCGAACCTGGTTTTCACCAGAGCTCCTGATGGTGGAGGTGTTACGCTGCAGGACTGGTACAGTGCCAACGATAATGAATTGCTTAATGCCTCCAACAAATGCATTGTGATGAGGGTTTTGATTGACTATTTATAAAGTAAAAGCTTTGTGTGACTTATATGTATAATATATAACATGGTCATGTTTTTTATCATGATTTTACCATTCTGTAGAGATGAAACATGGCATTGAGTACATCTTACATCAAACCAATGTTAATTTGATGGCTAATGCACTGATCATACAATTATATAAAGATGGAAAAAATGGAGGACAAAGGAGTTTTATAGGTGAAAAAGTTAAAAGGTAATTTTTATTAAGACAATATGTTTAAAAGGGAATTTTTGCAATTCCATACGACACAACAAGAATGTAATTATAAATATAATGAAACAAGTACAAAGAGGTAGTACAGTGGGTAAACAGGACAAAAGTGACCTAAAATGCGCACAATATCAGGTGACCTAAGGACAGGTGCACATCTGTGCACACAGCCTACAGATGGGTCCTCCACGTGGAGCACTTCCATCTGTAGGCTGTGTGCACCGGCGCCCCAGGTATTACCGCTGACCACATGTTAGCCGCTCACCCGGCGAATACTTCCAGGCTTCCAGGTACAGGGCGTATCTCCGGTCACTACCGCTTGCCTACCTATCGCTCCCACCCGCAGGCCTTGTGCACCAGGCGCCCAAGGTAGTATTTTTGACCTTCATTGGTAGCCGTTTATTCGGCAATTATCCTTAGGTCACCTGATATTGTGCGCATTTTAGGTCACTTATGTCCTGTTTACCCACTGTACTACCTCTTTGTACTGGTTTCATTATATTTATAATTACATTCTTGTTGTGTCATATGGAATTGCAAAAATTCCCTTTTAAACATATTGTCTTAATAAAAATTACCTTTTAACTTTTTCACCTATAAAACTCCTTTGTCTTCCATTTTTTCCATGATTATTGGAGTGGTATGGGTTCAACACCTTTCATTGTATTGTGGTTGACCCTGTCTTGTCATTTAATGTGCCGCAGGTTTTTTTGTTTAATTATATAAAGATATGCAAGTTATTCCCCTCAAGATCACAATGCTGAAAATATAACTTTCCTATCTATTATATCGATGCAGTTCATAAGACCTAACTTCATCATTTCTATAAGGGAACAAAGAATTTGAATGCACGCTAGTTTTCTGTACGCGGATGCCTCTTATCTCCATGGGTCGTAAATCTGTCATTCTACAATTTTTGTGCATTCAAGCTGAGATTGGATTTGCATCTACTACCCATTAAATGATTATTTTTAATCACCAGTTTCCAAATAAGGGGGTCAGCTGCGTAGAGTTCATTTAGAAGTATTAGATTTCAAGCTCTTGGTATATTATAACTATGCTATGTCTTATACGTTTGCATCATATC